>NC_057801.1:395796295-396086914 GCF_018294505.1 Triticum aestivum
GAGAGTAGGGTTTTATCGAAATGAACAAGGGGGTTTGCTTGCCTGGTAGATCAACAAGGGAGGCACTGCTTCATAGACAGGTACTCTGGAACAGACTCCGGAGCAGGACCTATCGAGAAGGAACAGTGTCGGCAATCAATACACAAGCATATGCAACAATATGATGCATGAACATGGCATGAAGATGTGATTTTGTTTGAGCTAATGCAACTAGTATTCATTTGGTTTGAAATTCATTTGAACCCAAAAGCTCAAATGCACTTCCAAAGTAGGCTCTTATATATGCCATAATGTGTTTCCCATATACAGCATGTATAAGTTGGTTTGTCATGCATGAAACTAGTACAGATGGATAGATTACATTTTTCTGATAATTTTTCATATATAAATTATTTTAATCTGAGCTACGGTTGAATTGATATGAATTTTTGAAGTTTAAATCAATTTCTGGAATTTCCTGAATTATTTTAATTCTAGAAAATATATATTGCGCCAGCATGACGTCAGCACGACGTCAGCAGTCAACTGCGGCTGACTGGGGTCAAACCTGACGTGTGGGGTCCACACGTCAGTGTCACAGTTAGTTAACAGGGGAAGTTATTTGCTTAATTAAAAGGATTAAGGGTCGGGGCCCATTGTCAGTGAGACAACTAATTAACTGAGTTAATTAGCGCTAACTAAACTAATACCTAAACTAAACAGGGGCATGGCCCACGCGTCAGTGACCCTGGGGGGGTCAAACCCCAGGTCAAACAAGTCAAACCCGCCGGCGGTTGGTCGTCGGCGAGGTCCACGGCGTACTTGTGTCCCGGGTTTCCTCTGTGGTGCTCCAAATGGCGCGCGGCTAGGCGCGTTGGAGAGCCAGCTCGATGGCGCATCGGGCGGTGGCCGTGGCTAGGCCTGGGGTGGCCGGAGTCGACGGCGGCGAGCTCGGCTGCGGCTGCCGGAGTTCAGGATAGCGCGGGCGTGGGGCTGCAGCTCGCGTTCGAGCGAACGGAGAGCACAGGCGGTAGCTACGAGGCAGCAGGAGCACGTCGGAGCTACTACGCGAGGCGGAGGTGCTCGGGGGCACGGAGCTCGCCGGCCATGGCGGACGGCGGCTTCGGGCGCTCGTGGGGCAGCGGCTACAGGGCACGCGCGAGAGAGAGAGGTGAGTGGAAAGGAAGAGGGGCTCACGGCGGACTCGCAGAGCAGCCCAGTGTGCTCGGGGACATCCTGCGTGCGGCGAATCGACGGTGATGGCGATCTGCGGCGGCCGGAGGTGATGAAGGCGACGGTGACGGCTCCACGGGGCGTCCGGCGTCTTGTGGCTTGACGGAGAGGACGAGGGAGTCGTGGCGGAGCTTCTGGACTCTACGGAGGGGCGAGGGAAGGCCGGTGGCCGCGGCAACGGTGGACGGCGGCGATGAGCTCCGCTCGGGCTGCACGCGAGAGAGAGAGCAGAGGAGAGGACGAGGGCGAGGGAGAGTGTGAGAGAGGTCGGGGTAGCTACGTGGCATCTCCGGGGCATCCAGACGAGGAGGGGAGAGGGCAGGCAGGCAGAGAGGGAGGTGGCGTGGCGCGGCGGAGCGCGCGCGTGTCGGGCACGCGCCCGTCCTCCTATCGGGGAGGAAGACGATAGAGGAGGGGGCCAGGTGGGCTGGGCTGGCCAGCTGGGCCGCACAGGGAGGAGGCCCAGGTAAGTTTCTCCTCCTTTTGTCTCTTTTCTAATATTCTGACATATGTTTTGATTTAGTAATAATACTAAATCAATTTATTTCCATATGCCAATTTTTGTAGGAACTAGTGGCATTATTCCAGAGCTCCCCAACAAGTGGCATAATTTTTGGACATATATTAATATATATATATATAACTAATATATTTCCAATGCAAATATTTATGGATTAATTCCAAATGGCCAAAATAAATACTTATGAGCTCCTAAAAATATTGGTTTGATTTTTATCTCTGTCCAATATTTTCAGAGGGCAACATGAACATTTTCTTGGACCTTTTTGGAGCAATTTTTATTTGGGTCATTTCAAAAATGATTCTGAGGGTTCCACCAATCCTCATTTCAAAATTAAATGGAATTTTAAACATGATGCACAAATGACTAGCTAGTCTAGGTCATACCAGACTAGGGATGTGACAACCAAGATGGCCCAATCCTTTTTGTAGCAAAGGACAAGCCTGGACAAATTCTTATATAAAGGAAAACACTCCCGAGGACACATGGGAATTATCGTCAAGCTAGTTTTCATCACGCTCAAATGATTCGCGTTCGTTACTTTGATAATTTGATATGTGGGTGGACCGGTGCTTGGGTACTGCCCTTCCTTGGACAAGTATCCCACTTATGATTAATCCCTATTGCAAGCATCCGCAACTACAAAAGAAGTATTAAGGTAAACCTAACCATAGCATGAAACATATGGATCCAAATCAGCCCCTTACGAAGCAACGCATAAACTAGGGTTTAAGCTTCTATCACTCTAGCAGTCCATCATCTACTTATTACTTCCCAATGCCTTCCTCTAGGCCCAAACAATGGTGAAGTCTCATGTAGTCGAAGTTCACATAACACCACTACAGGAAAGACAACATACATCTCATCAAAATATCGAACGAATACCAAATTCACATGACTACTTATAGCAAGACTTCTCCCATATCCTCAGGAACAAACGTAACTACTCACAAATCATATTGATGCTCATAATCAGAGGGGTATTAATATGCATAAAGGATCTGAACATATGATCTTCCATAGAATAAACCAACTAGCATCAACTACAAGGAGTAATGAACACTACTAGTAACCCACAGGTACCAATCTGAGGTTTTGAGACAAAGATTGGATACAAGAGATGAACTAGGGCTTGAGAGGAGACGGTGCTGGGTTAGATGTTGATGGAGATTGACCCCCTCCCGCTAAGAGGATCGATGGTGATGATTTCTCCCTCCGGGAAGGATGTTTCCCCGGCAGAACAGCTCCGCCGGAGCCCTAAATTGGTTTCGCCAGGTTCCGCCTCAAGACGGTGGCGCTTCATCCTGAAAGCTTCCTCCCTATTTTTTCCGGGGTTAAAGACTTCATATAGCAAAAGATGGGCACAGGAGGCCTGCCAGGGGGCCCACGAGACAGGGGGCGCGCCCAGGGGGTAGGGTGCGCCCCCACCATCGTGGCCAGGGTGTGGGCCCCCTCTGGATGATTCTTTGAAAATATTTTTTATATATTCCAAAATGTGCCTCCGTGAAGTTTTAGGACTTTTGGAGTTGTGCAGAATAGGTCTCTAATATTTGCTCCTTTTCCAGCTCAAAATTCCAGCTGCCAGCATTCTCCCTCTTCGTGTAAACCTTTAAAAATAAGAGAGAATATGCATAAGTATTATATGACATAATGTGTAATAACAACTCATAATGCAATAAATATCGATATAAAAGCATGATGCAAAATGGACGTATCAACTCCCCCAAGCTTAGGCCTCGCTTGTCCTCAAGTGGAAGCTGATGACGAAAAATATTATCACATGTTTAGAGATAGAGGTGTCGATAAAATAAAATACGGACATGAGGGCATCATGATCATTATTAAAACAACAACATATATATATATATATACATTTTAATATGATTTCTTATGCTAATGTAACAATCTATTCACAATGTAAAGTATGAATCAGAAACTTCATTGAAAAACAACAAACTATAACCTCGGTCATTGAAGCAATTGCAATTTATCATAACATCGGAAAGACTCAATATAAGAGCTTTTCAGCAAGTCCACATACTCAACTAGCATTTAGTCTTTCACAATTTCTAACACTCACGCAATACTTATGGGTATGGAGTTTTAATCGGACACAGAGAAAGATAGGGGCTTATAGTGTTGCCTCCCAACCTTTTACCTCAAAGGTAATGTCAACAATAATAGTTCATGATAACTTACATCCAATTGGATATATATATATCAGGACCTTTCCAACACAATGTTCTTGCCAAAGGATAAAAAGTAAAAAGGAAAGGTGAAGATCACCATGACTCTTGTATAAGGTATAAGACAAGAATAAAAGATAGGCCCTTCGCAGAGGCAAGCAGAGGTTGTAATGTGCTTTTATGGTTGGATGCACAAAATCTTAATGCGAAAGAATGTCACTTTATATTGCCACTTGTGATATGGACCTTCATTATGCAGCCCGTCGCTTTTATTTCTTCCACATCACAAGATCGTATAAAGCTTACTTTCTCCACACTAATAAATCATACATATTTAGAGAGAAATTTTTATTGCATGCAACGCTGACAACTTACTTGAAGGATCTTACTCAATCCATAGGTAGATATGGTGTACTCTCATGGAAAAACCGGGTTTAAGGATATTTGCAAGCACAAGTAATATCTCTACTTGGTGCAAAGAATTTGGCTAGCATCAGGAGGGGGAAAGGCAAGCTCAACATGTTGGATGATCCATGCCAATATATTTTATTTCGGATATAAGAAAACATAACCCATTACGTTGTCTTCCTTCTCCAACCTCAAATTTTAGCATGTCATATTTTAATGAGTGCTCACAATCATAAAAGATGTCCAAGATAGTATATTTATATGTGAGAACCTCTCTTTCTTTATTACTTCCTATTAATTGCAATGATGACCAAAACTATGTTTGTCAACTCTCAACAACTTCTATTCATCATACTCTTTATATGTGAAGTCATTACTTTCCATAAGATCATTAAGATCTCTTTATATCTTTTTATTATTTCTTTTTCTTTTATTCCCTCAAGATCATAGCAAGATAATCAAGCCCTTAACTCAAAACTAATTTTTATTATATATAGCTGACGGAATCGATTACATAAAGGGATCATAAAGCAAAACTCAAAACTAAATCTTACTAAAACTTTATTTTACTAGATCAAGATATTACCAAAAGGATCGAACTAAGAAAAACGGTAAAGAAAGGAGTGTGATGGTGATACGATACCGGGGCACCTTCCCCAAGCTTGGCAGTTGCCAAGGGGAGTGCCCATACCCATGTGATTATATCTCTTTCCTCAGGTGTGGTGATGATGGAGTTGTTGATGATGTAGGCTTGTCTTCCATCATCCAAGGCATAGGCTCACCATCGTAAAAGGATGATCGAGTCTCCGGGATCCTCATGAATCTATATTCATACTCACGGTTTTGGTTTTGCAGGTCATAGATCTGGGCTTGAGGCGATCAATTTTCTCATGAAGCTTGAAGATGGCCTTCCCAATGTTCTCGGCATCGAGCTTGTGGTTGTTGGTGAACTCCATGATCATTATGTGATTGGCGTCGAGTCCATGTTCCACCATCTCCTGGCACTTGAAAACTTGTTGCTCCATTGCTTCGAGCCTTGTCTCCGCGCTTTCGGTCCTCCTTGGTTCCTCAACATCGCGGATGTATAGCAACCCCTTGTCGTGGTTCTAAGACTGACAGTAGAAAGGGGGTAGGTATGGAGAGGCAAGATCTCAGCTACGGCGAAGGTGTACACACGGGTTTTACGAGTTCAGGCCCTTCTCGGAGGAAGTAACAGCCCTACGTCTCGGTGGTCGATTGGATTATATGTGTGATGTTACAGGGGGTCCGAACCCTTGTGCCAAAGGAGGAGGGTGTCTTATATAGAGTTCGCCAGGACCTCTCCTGCCCTCCATTACAAGGGAGTTAATGTACATAAAGTGGTCGCGTTACTGATAACGCCAACCTTAAGTGATGTTAATGACCTTAAAGACTATGGAGTGAATGCGTGTCCGTTGCACGCTGAGTGACTCCTGGTCTTCGGGAGGTCGAGTGATTCTCTGGTTGGTCGAGTGGAAGTAGGTAGGGAGACTCCCGAGTGACATGATGTCGAGTGGATTTCACTTGACATCTTCGACCCGGGGTCTCATGTTGTCTCTTGACCTTCTTGCCTTCTTGGGTAGTGACCTTGGGTAGGACATATAGGTCAGGCCTATGACCCTACCCCAGGTCTGTATCCTCATCAGTAGCCCCCGAATGTATTAAGGTTCGAGTGGAAACTAGGTTGGAGTTGAAGTTCTGACTCTTGCGCCTTCGCGAGCGTTTTCTGCAAGATGGAAAACTCGCGTTGGTACTTCAGCGTCGATTCAGTCGCCTTGATCCATTCAGGGAGTCGTCGACTGAGCTTGTGGCGTCATTTGTCGAGTGTTGTATTGGAATGCAGGATCTTGGGCATGATTGACTGCTGCATATCCCGGATTTCACGGGATACAAAATTTCGGGGAAGCGCGCGGGACGGGGAGTGCTGAAGCGGGCGGAGCAGATAAACAGTGATGCCTCAATTTCCGCGCCGCCATTTTCGCCACGTACGCTGCGCGCGACTGTTGCGGGATTTGACAGGATTGCCTGGCCCCATGCATCAGTCACTCAAAAGTGGCCCTTTATAAGGTGATGGGACCGAGGCGTCTGCACTATGCACACCCTTTCCTCCTTCTTCTTCCTCCGCTTCTCCGTCGCGCCCAGCTCTTCTGTTCCGATGCCGCCACTCTGCCGCCATGGTGAAGGACAAGACGGTGGCGCTAGAACGCGCAAAGAAGACGAAGGGGGTGGCGAAGGGCAAAAGGCAGCAACGCGGGTCGTCATCGCGCGCGGGGCTGCCGCCGGGCTGGATCCAGGGCGATTGGATCCGGTCTTTGATTCGGCAGGAGGATCTGGACGAGCTGGCGGAG
Source organism: Triticum aestivum (assembly GCF_018294505.1). NCBI lineage: Eukaryota > Viridiplantae > Streptophyta > Magnoliopsida > Poales > Poaceae > Triticum > Triticum aestivum. The sequence goes on from NC_057801.1 coordinate 395,802,988, forward strand.
TCTGGGCTAATTGCCAAGGGAGCGGCAAGGCTGCCGGAGGGGGAGATGAATCCTTAGCCTCGACTGGGTGAGTGCGTTCTGCTCGCCACCCACGTCGACCGTGGTTTTTTGCTTCCTCAGCATCCTTTCTTCCGGGGGTTCTTGAAATTTTTTGGCGCTCAACTCCACCATTTTCCCCCTAACACCATCACATATCTGGCCGCCTTTGTGTCAATGTGTGAAAATTTCTTGGGGTGTCGACCGCACTGGGGTCTTTTGAAACACATCTTCACCATCCGATCCCAGTCGGTCAAAAAGGCAAAGTCGAGTGACTCAAAGACCAATGTCATCCAGATGTGTGGGGGTTTAGGTATCCAGAAAAGGCATAGGAGCTCCTTCCCCGCTATGACTCTCCCTGAATCGGTTAGAGGCTGGCAGTCGACCTGGTTCTACTATCAGGACCAACAGCTCCAGGTCAGTCGACAGGCCTCCCTCACTTCACATTCGACCGCGTCCAAACTCCTTCTCCACTCAAAGTGACCACGGCTGAGAACGTGGAGACGAAGATGCTGGTAGAGAAAGTGGTTCAGCTTATCAATGAAGGTGTTACCGGCCTGGACCTGCTCGAAGTGTTCCTTAGTCGACGCATCCAGCCTCTCCAGGCCCGTGATCATCCTAAGTGGTTGTACTCTGGACCTGAAGACACCACTCGGGTCCATCCAGAGGAAGTGTCATCCGAGACTGTGGCCATGTGGTTGAGGAGTATCACAGGCAATCAGGACAATCCCAGGGGATCTAGGCGAGTTATTCCTTCCAGAGACAACAATCCACCCGACAAGGTATGCCTTCTTGTTTTGACTTCTTGGCGCATAAGTTCCGACTGCATTCGATGTCGACTGATTTTTTCTTGACTTTTCATCTTGTAGGTCTTCACTGAAATGTACTCAATGCCCAATGGTGAACAAGCCCTGGAGAAGGGCCAGGAGGAGGAGGCCAGTGCAGACAAGAGCGGCGAATGGGAGTCTTCGGATGGAGAGGATGAGGAGGAGAGTGAGGAGTCGGACGACGAGGAAGAGGTCGACTCGCTGCCACGTTCCGAGCGCCGATCCAAGCAGCAACACGACCCGGCGGGCGGGCGCGGGAAGAGCGTGGCTCCGAGTACTCACGCTCAGAAGCGCACTCGGACGTCGACTTCGGAACCGACAGAGAAGACCACCAAGCAGCTCAAAGTTGCCCCTCCCAAGACTCGGAAGACTTTTCTGCGGATCAAGATGGACGCCCCAGTGGCTTCGGGGTGAGTAACACACTTGTGCTTATACATACCGATTGACATTTCTGTTCTGACCGATCGGATTACGTATCTTTCCAGACCCACCTCTGCTACTACTGACATGGATGTCGATAAGGCACCAGGAGACGAGGAGGCCACCTCCCGAGCTGGTCAGTTTGTTCAACCAAGTTTCATTTAGTCGAGTGGGTAGTTAATCAGTTGAAAATTTGATACTTCTCTCTTTCTGTAGCTCCGCAAGAGATCGTTGTGCTCCCTGATGACGAGGAAGAAGAACCGCCTCTACAGGAGAGGAGGAAGAAGAGTGGAGGCTCAAGCAGGAGGAGGCTTGAAATCCAAGTCCCTCAGTCGACACCGGCGCTTGAGGTGGTGGTCGAATGTTCCGAAGGGCCGGTTCAGACCAACGTCACATTCGCCAACCCACTGACGACTGATCGTCCATCGGGATCGACTGCACAGACTCCTGCTGCACCAGTGCAACTCCACTCGTCCGACCCAGTAACTGCTTCGACCACCTTGGAGCCATCACTCTTTGCTACGTATCAAACTCCAGACGACTCACCGGGCACCGCTAAGGAAGCTCTTTGTCAGGTGAACCTTGTCATGGAGTAGGTGAAAGTGATGCATGAGGCTAGCCAGGTAGCTTACGATGCCAGCAGTGCCCTTCAGACAAATGTTCAGGTCAGCAAAATTCCGACTGAACTTTTGAGTGCTGCTTTATATCTGATCACCCACTAGGGTGTTCCTTTGTTTAGAATTTAGGAAATCTTCAACTCCGCTCGCCTAGAGCCGAGTCCCGGTAAACTGTTCGAATCAGTGGGGGCATGCCGAGTGCACCCACTGGGTGTAGTCCCCGAGAGCACGGTCGACTGCTGGTAGTCGACTGAGGTCTAATGATGTAACATCTTGCTTTTTTTGAACTCACGCTGGGTAGCCCATGCTGAGTATTGATCTGATCCAGTGGGGGCACGCTAAGTGCACCCACTGGGTGTAGTCCCCGAGACTACTGTTGAATATTTGATTCCACAGTAGTCTTAGAGTAAATTTTCTCCGTCACTGTCTCTTATTTCTGTCGACTGACATGTCTCTCTTGTTGGCTGCAGAGGTCTTGTGATCTTGGAGCTCGGCTCTCCGAATTAAAGAAGAAGCATATCAGCGTTGAACTTGACCTTGAACTTGCGAAGAAGAATCTCAAGACTGCTCAAGAAGAAACGGCCATCATGGGAGGTAATCATTCGACCGTTTTGTCTGGTTTGTAGCTCGCACTTCGCACTAGTTTTTCTTTCATTCTCTTTGAACCGAGTGATTTCACACAAGCAGATGTGCGTAGTGAAAATCGCCAACTTCAGGCTCGTCTAAAGAGTGTTGTTTCTTTAGAGAGGATGAAGGAGGCTTTGGAGAAGAAGGACCTGGACCTTGCCGCTCCTCAGAAGGAAGCACGTGAGAAGACGAAGCTTGCGGACCAGAAGCTGGCTTCAGTCGGCAAATTGGAGAAGGAGAACGTGAAGTTGAAGGCCACCATCTCGGAAGCTAATCAGGAAGTCGAGCAGCTGAGGAAGGACAAGGAGAACCTGACCATAGAAGTTGGCGGCCTCAGAGCCAAGACAGACAAGCTGGAGTCTTATCTGGAACAACTTGCTGCGAAACTTGTTCTGACGCTTGAAGGTATGATCATTTGACTAGTCAATTTATCGCCGATTAAACTTTGTTGTCGTGCTATTGACTCATCGTTTTTCGCGATGGGACAGAACTGTGTCAGGACTTTGAAGCTGAAACTAGGCGGGTCGAGATGGGTCTCGACCCATCAATTGTCCTGTGAAAGATGACGTTGCAATGAATCTGCTGCGATTGGAGTCACGCTTGGATGGTGCAGTTGCTTATCTTGCTCGACTGAAGGCAGCGATGACCCAAGTGGAAGCTGAACTCTGGCCTCAGGCGGAGCTTTCTCAAGAGCTCGAGTCACTGATGACTCGACTGAATCAGATTCCAGGTCAAGTGCAAGAGTGGAAGAAATCTTCCACTCGCTGTGGTGCCGACGTCGCCTTATCATTGGTCCGAGTGCACTGCAAGGAGGCTAAGGAAGACAAGCTGGCTGCTCTCAAGGTAGCGAATACTAAGAAGCACTCCTTCCAGACCTTCATGGACACCTTCCTCGAGGCAGCCACTCGCATCGCCGACAGCATCGACCTTGACAGCTTCTACGATCCAGCCAGTCCTTCTCCCGCCGAGTGATTGAAAAAACATTATGCTTCACCTTTATTTGCCTCGGAATGCCGAGTGATTTCGTAACTGTTAAAACTCCTTCGGGTATGATGCTCGAGCACTTTTATTCTGCAGTTAGGAATCTTTAGATTTATCTTCGAATATATTGTGTTTGTCTTGGAGCGAAATTCGTTTTTCTCTTGGATTGGTGTCTGTTTGCTTGATGCAGCTTTTGAAGAAGAATCAGCAGTCGACCGATTGGACGATCCTTGAGTAGCATTGATCAGCTCATTAGCAAGGCACTCAGCAATGGTCTTGACGTTCCTGTCAACCGTTGGAGGGGCCTTTGACAGTGTGCACAATCTCGTCCTTCTTCTTGATGGTGCAGCCCTAGGGTGGGTTGGTGGGTGGGGTCACAGTCGACCCCACTCATTCGGCGGGACTGGTCAACTCATCGGCGAGAAATTCAGCAATGGTCTTGATTTTTCCTGAAAGTGACTCGCCCTGGCGACACGCTCAATCTCGACCTTCTTCTTGATGGTACAACTCTGAAGTGGTGGTCGTGGTCGACCCGCACTTTGCATAGCCTTGGAGTGGGAGGATTGCTCATCACTCGGTAAGATTTTTCAAACTTAGGCGAGTACTGGACTGCAGCTAAGCCCCTGAGTGGGAGGATTGTTCACCACTCGGTAGGATTTTTAAAACTTAGGCGAGTACTGGATCGTAGCTAAGCCTCCGAGTGGGAGGATTGCTCACCACTCGATAGGATTTTTCAAACTTAGGCGAGTATTGGACTGCACCTAAGCCCCCGAGTGGGAGGATTGCTCACCACTCGGTAGGATTTTTCAAGCGTAGGCGATTACTGGACTACAGCTAAGCCCTCGAGTGGGAGGATTGCTCACCACTCGGTAGGATTTTTCAAACTTAGGCGAGTAATCGACTGCAGCTAAGCCCCCGAGTGGGAGGATTGTTCACTACTCGATAGGATTTTTCAAACTTAGGCGAGTACTGGACTGCAGCTAAGCCCCCGAGTGGGAGGATTGCTCACCACTCGGTAGGATTTTTCAAACATAGGCGAGTACTGGACTGCAGCTAAGCCCCCGAGTGGGAGGATTGTTCACCACTCGGTAGGATTTTTAAAACTTAGGCGAGTACTGGACTGCAGCTAAGCCTCCGAGCCAAAAGATTGCTCTTACAATCTCGTCTTTCTTCTTGACGGTGCAACCTCGGGGGGGGGGGGGGGCATGGCTGACCCATACCGTTTGATGGGACTTTTTAAACTTAGGCGAGTACTGGACTGCAGCTAAGCCCCCGAGTGAGAGGCATGCTCACCACTCGGCAGGATTTTCTATTACTTAGGCGAGTACTGGACTGCAGCTAAGCCTCCGAGTGAGAGGCAGACTCACCACTCAGCAGGATTTTTATTACTTAGGAGAGTAACGGACTCCAGCGAATCCTCCGAGTGAGAGGCAGACTCACCACTCGGCAATATTTTTATTACTTACACGAAACAGATTCGCAGCTAAGCCCCCGAGTGAGAGACAGACTCATCACTCGACATGATTTTGTATTACTTAGGCGAGTACTGGACTGCAGCTAAGCCTCCGAGTGAGAGGCAGACTCACCACCTGGCAGGATTTTTATTACTTAGGCGAAACGGATTCGCAGCTAAGCCCCCGAGTGAGAGACAGACTCACCACCCGGCAGGATTTTTATTACTTAGGCGAACCGGATTCGCAGCTAAGCCCCCGAGTGAGAGAGAGACTCATCACTCAGCAGGATTTTGTATTACTTAGGCGAGTACTGGACTGTAGCTAAGCCTCCGAGTGAGAGGCAGACTCACCACCTGGCAGGATTTTTATTACTTAGGTGAAACGGATTTGCACCTAAGCCCCCGAGTGAGAGACAGACTCATCACTCGGCAGGATTTTTAAAACATGTAAAAAATGAACAACACCCGTTTGGAAGACTGTAAAATCATGTCTTTTGATAATCAAACTAAAAGGGTACTTCTTATTACATCTCATCAGTTCTAAATACTTAAGAGTAAAAAGGGCGGAGCAAATCCGCATTCCAGGTGCGTGGATCATCTTTATTATGCTCGACGTTGAAGAGACGATACGCTCCATTGTGGAGCACTTTGGTGATGACGAAAGGGCCTTCCCAAGCAGGAACGAGCTCGTGTGGTCTCTGCTGGTCCAGTCGAAGAACCAGGTCTCCTTCTTGAAATGCCCGACCCCTTACATTTCTGGCATGGTATCGACGCAAGTCTTGCTGATAAATGGTCGACCGGATCAAAGCCATCTCTCTTTCTTCTTCTAGGAGATCGACTGCATCTTGCCAAGCCTACTCTGCTTCTTCCTCTGAGAAGAGTTCAACTCGAAGCGCGTTGTGGAGCAAATCACTAGGGAGCACGGCTTCGGCTCCGTAGACTAGGAAGAATGGAGTCCTTCCAGTCGACTGGTTAGGGGTTGTCCTCAATCCCAAAGTACCGATGGGAGCTCATCGACCCAAGCCCCTGCTGGATGCTTCAGGTCACGCATCAACCGGGGTTTCAGCCCTTTGAGAATCAATCCATTTGCCCGCTCGGCCTACCCATTCGACTGAGGATGATCGACCAAAGCGTAGTCGACTCTCGTGCCTTGGGAGGCACAAAAGGTTCTGAATTCTTCAGGATCAAAGTTTGAGCCGTTATCTATGATGATGCTGTGTGGGACGCCATATGTGAATATCAGTTCCCTGATGAAACTCACAATTGTACTTGCTTCAAGGTTTTTAATGGGCTTGGCTTCCATCCATTTGGTGAACTTGTCGACTCCAGCACATGAGTAAATCCACTCCTACCAGTCCTCAGAGGTCCAACCATGTCCAATCCCCAGATGGAAAAAGGCCAGACGAGTGGAATTGTTTTCAGAGCTGACGCGCGTTTATGAGACATGTTGGAGTAAAACTAACAGCCTTCACACTTGTCCACTATTTCCTTAGCCATCTCATTGGCCCGCAGCCAGTAAAATCCGGCTCGGTATGCTTTGGCCACGATGGTCCAAGAGGACGTGTGGTGACCACAGGTCCCCGAGTGAATATCATTGAGGATCACTTGACCTTCTTCTGGCGTGATGCACTTCTGGCAGACTCCAGTTGCACTTTCTCTAAATAACTGCCCCTTTATCACAATAAAGGCCTTAGATCGCCGGACGATATGTCGAGCCTCTCCTTCATCCTCCGGAAGTTCTTTCCTAAGAATGTATGCAATGTACGACATTGTCCAGTCGAGAGTAATGACCAAAACCTCCATGACCAAGTTGACCACAGCTGGGATTTGGACTTCAGTCGGATCTATGGCACTCTTGGGCTGTGGCGACTCTTCAGTGGAAGGATATTCCTGAACTGAAGGTGAATGAATATGTTCCAAGAACACATTGCGGGGAATGGCCTCTCTCTTTGAACCTATCTTTGACAACTCATCTGCAGCTTGATTTTTCAATCGGGGTATATGGTGAAGCTCCAACCCTTCAAACTTCTTTTCCAGCTTCCTAACAGCATTGCAATAACCAGTCATGGCTGGACTTCTGACATCCCATTCCTTCATCACTTGATTAACCACCAAATCTGAGTCGCCGTATACCATGAGGCGACGGACACCGAGTGAAATGGCCATACGCAACCCGTATAAAAGTGCTTCATATTCCGCTTCATTATTGGAGGAATCAAAATGAATCTGAAGAACATAGTTAAGCTTGTCTCCACGGGGGGACACCAATACTACCCCAGCACCTGATCTGCTTAGCATCTTGGAGCCATTGAAGAACATAGTCCAATGTTTCGAGTGAACTTGAGTCGGCAGTTGCTGCTCAATCCACTCGGCAAGGAAATCTGCGATTGCTTGGGACTTGATAGCTTTCTTTGCCTCAAACTTGAAGTCCAATGGAAGGAGTTCAGTCGCCCATTTTGCCACTCGACCAGTTGCATTTCTGTTATTCAGAATCTCAGACAACGGTGCGTCGCTGACGACTGTAATAGAGTGATCAAAGAAGTAATGTGCAACCTTCTTCATGGTCATGTATATTCCATAGACAAGCTTCTCATAATGAGGATATCGTTGCTTGGATGGATTCAAAACTTCAGAGAGATAATAAACTGGGCGCTGAACCTTGTAAGCTTTTCCTTCCTCTACTCGCTCAACCATGAGTACTATGCTAACAACTTGTCCAGTGGCTGCAATATAAAGCAGTAAAGGATCTTTGCTGATTGGCGCAGCGAGCACCGGCTGGGTGGAAAGCAGGGTTTTGAGTTCTGCAAACGCTGCATCAGCTTCCTTAGTCCACTTGAACTTATCAGATTTCTTCATCAGTCGGTAAAGAGGCAAGGCCTTTTCACCGAGACGAGAAATGAATCGACTCAAGGCGGCCAAATAACCAGTCAATTTCTGAACGTCATGCACTCGCACAGGGCGTTTCATTTGGAGGATGGTATCAACTTTTTCTGGATTGGCATCGATCCCTCGTTCGGAAACGAGAAAACCGAGTAACTTTCCTCCGGGAACTCCGAACATGCACTATGACAGATTAAGCTTGATATCGTACCTCCTTAGGTTGGCAAAGGTTTCTGCGAGGTCAGTCAATAGGTCGGAACCTTTGCGAGACTTGACCATGATGTCATCCATGTATGCTACCACATTCTGACTGATTTGGGTGAGAAGGCACTTCTGAATCATCCTCATGAATGTGGCTCCGGCATTTTTAAGACCGAATGGCATGGTGACATAGCAAAAGCACCCGAATGGGGTGATGAAGGCTGTTTTTATTTCATCGAGACCATACAGTCGGATCTGATGATACCCAGAATATGCATCTAGAAAAGACAAGCGCTCACACCCCGCAGTTGAGTCAACAATCTGATCGATACGGGGGAGAGGGAAGTGATCTTTCGGGCAGGCCTGATTGATATGCTTGAAATCAATGCACATACGAAGTGAATCGTCCTTCTTAGGGACCATGATGACATTGGCAAGCCACTCGGAGTGGTAGATCTCTCGGATGAACTCTGCTGCTAGCAGCCGAGCCACTTCTTTGCCAATCGCTTTCCTCTTCTGCACGGCGGACCATCGAAGGTGCTCTTTGACGGGTTTTGCCTTGGGGTCGACACACAAACGGTGCTCAGCCAGTCCTCTGGGTACACCTGGCATGTCAGAGGGTTTCCATGCAAAGATGTCCCAGTTCTCACGGAGGAACTGGATGAGCGCTTCTTCCAATTTGCTGTCGAGTGTCGTTGATATATGAGTCTGCGCGGCATTGGGATCGGTCGGGTGAATATGAATCAGCTTCGTTTCACCAGACGACTGAAATGCAGAATCTGTGGCAGGCTTCTTGGCTTGAAGCAAATCACTCGGATCTGCATTCTTCTGATACTCTTGAAGTTCAACAGCTGCCATCTGCGCATTGGCAATTTTGGAACCCTTCTGGAAGCATTCCTCCGCCTTTTGCCGATTGCCAGTAACTGTGATCACACCCTTGGGACCAGGCATCTTCAACTTGAGGTATACATAACACGGTCGAGCCATGAAACGTGCGTGTGCAGGCCTCCCCAGAATGGCATGATAAGCACTCTGGAAATCCATGACTTCAAATGTCAACTTTTCTTTACGGTACTGCTTGGAATCACCGAAAAACACGTCGAGAGTGATCTGGCCGAGTGATTCGGCTTTCTTTCCGGGGATAACACCATGGAAGCTCATATTGCTCTCGCTAAGCTTGGACATCGGGATGCCCATCCCCTTCAAGGTTTCAGCATAAAGGATATTCAGACCGCTACCACCGTCCATCAGCACTTTAGTCAGTCGAGTGCCTCCAACCACTAGGTCGACCACCAGTGCTTGCCTCCTGGGGGTGGCTACACGAGCAGGATGGTCTGACTGGTCGAATGTGATGGCTGTCTGGGACCATTTCAGGTATGCGGTCGTTGTCGCCGGAGCAACCATATTCACCTCTCTGTTGATAACCTTCAAACGAATCTTGCTCTCAACATCAGCAAAAATCATGAGAGTGGAACTGACTTTGGGATAACCATCGTCTTCCTCTTCATCCTCATCTCTGTCCGACTCTTTCTCCTTCTCATTGGGATGTTTCTCTCGGAACTGCTGGATCAGGAGTGGACATTGTCGAGTGGTATGCTTCGAGTAAATCAGATTATCTTCTTCATCTTTCTTCGTGTGGATGTGACATGGCAAATCCAGCACATCATTTCCTGCTTGATCCTTTACCATCTTAGGGGGCCACGGCCCCTTAGGTTTTCCCTTAAACTTTCCTTGAGCCACTGCTTCAATCTCACCGGGTGCCGTTGGCTCGGCCTTACGCTTCTGTTTCTGCCTTGAGTTACCCCCACCGGCCTCTTGGCCGAATGGTTTACTCTTCTCACTACGGAGTCGATCCTCTTCTTCTCCGTTAGCGTACCGGGTGGCTATCTCCATCATCCGAGTCAGAGTCATATCCCCAGTCCGACCGAATTTCAAGACCAACTCTCGGTACCTGACACCTTCCTTGAAAGCGCACACTGCTTGATGCTCTGATACATTTTCAATGGTGTGATGCAAAGTGGTCCATCTCTGAATGAATTCCCTCAAAGTCTCATTCGGCTTCTGCACACAATGCTGCAACTCGGGCAACCCTGCTGGTCGCTTGCACGTGCCCTCAAAATTTCTTACGAACACTCGAGCTAGCTCCTCCCAACTGTGTATACTGCCTGGAGTCAACTGAGTCAACCACGCTCGGGCCGACCCTTCCAATATAAGAGGGAGATGCTTCATCGCTATCTCATCATTTCTGCCTCCAATCTGCACAACCACTTGGTAATCCTCAAGCCAGGTTTCAGGCTTGGATTCTCCAGTGAACTTACTGACTCCGGTTGCCAACCTAAAGTTGGGAGGAATCACTGCTGCCCTGATGGCTCTGCTAAAACACTCTTGGCCTGAAACATGCAATCTGCTGCCACTCGGACGATCTCTGCCAGGGTCTTCTCTATGCGCTCTGTTCCGGTCGACCAGGCCTTGAACAAGAATGGATCTCGCATCGAAGCCTGGCTCTCTTGGGTCGACTGGAGCTCTGCGTTCATCACTGTGATGTCGTTTGTCATCATTCTATCGAGGCACGTACGACGCACTCCTCGGAGGAGGTGTAGGCACTCGACGATGATTGTCACGGTCGAACTGACGATCATATTGCCCACGGCCTTCACGCCACAGGGGCGATCTTGGGCTATGGGCCGACTGGACTATATCCGCTACCACGGATATGCTGTGAATCCTATTCCGCGATTGAGACAATGCAGTGTTCTGCTCTCCTGCTGCCCGGAGCAAGGCCCGGATCTGCATCCACCCTCGGCCAGCCTCTAACTGGGAAGGTTGGACCGACTCTACAATTCGGGCCGTAGCTGTGAGGTTCTGAATCGGAGTATGGTATACCCTAGGTGGAGGCGGGAAAAGCTGTCGTCGACTGGACTCAGGGACCCGCTCCCGAGCTCGCTCGTCGAGAGCGCGCTGCAGGTTCTCCAGTCGAGTGCACTCAGCCAAATTAGCCAAGCGCGCCTCCTCCAAGGGCTGAGCCTCGGGGGTTTCTCCAACGATGGGCGTGTGGAGTGCATCCATGTTGCAGCGACGAAGTTCTTCCCTCTGCTGTGAAAAAAGAGGTTCGGGAAGATACTCCTCATGGACTCGCGACGGATCGCCGCCACCATCTTCGTCGTCCTCGCGACGAAAGCCAGGTGGGCCACGCGGACCATCGACGATCAGGACTTCAGCCGCAGGGTCGCTGCTATCACACTCGGATGCAGTCTCCGCGGAGCCAGTCGACAGATCGAACAGGCCGTGGAGAGTTTCATCGGTCTCGCTTGCCGCGACTTGATGGGTGGCCGAACGCCGAGCCACCGCGTGTTTCATCCACCACTGAAGCCGTGATCGACCGGACCGCTTGTGGCGGTGAACAGCGGGGAGGGAAGACATCGTCGGAGCAGACTGATACTGGGTCGACGACTGCCGAAGAAGGACGCCGTGAACGCGCACGCGAAAGTGCGTCGCCCCTCGTACGGAAAGCGCCTCAATGTCAAGCGGAGCTTCTTGAAGCTACGCTGAGTCATCGGCGGCGAAAACAAGCGCGTCGAGACGGATCTCGTGGCCCTCAGCCAACTCGTCGCGCGGAAACCATGATGATGATCGAAAAAACTTGCAACTTCACCAATAAGTAGCTAAGACACCTGCCCCACGGTGGGCGCCAACTGTCATGGTTCTAAGACTGTCAGTAGAAAGGGGGTAGGTATGGAGAGGCAAGATCTCAGCTACGGCGAAGGTGTACACACGGGTTTTACGAGTTCAGGCCCTTCTCAGAGGAAGTAACAACCCTACGTCTCGGTGGTCGATTGGATTATATGTGTGATGTTACAAGGGGTCCGAACCCTTGTGCCAAAGGAGGAGGGTGGCTTATATAGAGTTCGCCAGGACCTCTCCCTCCCTCCATTACAAGGGAGTTAATGTACATAAAGTGGTGGCGTTACTGATAACGCCAACCTTAAGTGCTGTTAATGACCGTTGCACGCTGAGTGACTCCTGGTCTTCGGGAGGTCGAGTGATTCTCTGGCTGGTTGAGTGGCAGTAGGTAGGGAGACTCCCGACTGACATGATATCGAGTGGATTGCACTTGACATCTTCGACTGGGGGTCTCATGTTGTCTCTTGACCTTCTTGCCTTCTTGGGTAGTGACCTAGGGTAGGACGTATAGGTCAGGCCTATGACCCTACCCCAAGTCTGTATCCTCCTCACCCCTCACGCATCTCAATGGTTTGAGGATGTTGCAGCACTTTCGTGAGGTATGGGTTGATAACCTTCTCGAAGAACTTGTCCTTGGGGGCACTTGGAGACGTCATGGTGATCTAGATCTGTCAAAAAAATAGCTCGAAACAAGAACAGAGGATATTTGTGTGATACGGTGGTCAAAACCTTCAGGAGATTATATAGTGAATTTTACCGACTAAAAGAAGTATCGTGCAAGAAAACAGAGTCCTGAGAGCACATGAGGTGCCCACAAGGCAGGGGGGCACACCCAGGGGGGTAGGGCGTGCCCTCCACCCTCATGGATGCCTCGTGTCCTTCCCGGACTACTTCTTATTTTCCTATTTTCTTAAATATTCCAAAATGGAGAATAATTGACATTAGAACTGTTTTGGAGTACTTACCGTACCACATACCTATTCCTTTTCGAAGTCTTAAACATTCTGGAAAGTGTCCCTTATGTATTCCTCCAGGGTTACGGTTTCAATAACATTAGTTTCAACATTTATGGCATTACTTGAGATATAATGTTTGATTCTTTGACCATTCACCACCTTTGGATTTGTGCCTTCGAAGTTGTTGATTTTTATGGCACCAGAACGATAGACCTCCTCGATAACGTAAGGACCTTCCCATTTAGAGAGAAGTTTTCCTGCAAAATATCTTAAACGAGAGATGTATAGCAAAACATAATCACCTACATTAAACTCACGCTTTAGTATCCTTTTGTCATGCCATCTTTTAACTTTTTCTTTGAACACTTTGGCATTCTCATAGGCATGAGTTCTCCATTCATCAACTGAGCTAATGTCAAATAGTCTCTTCTCACCGACAAGTTTGCAGTCATAATTGAGCTCTTTAATGGCCCAATATGCCTTATATTCTAGTTCAAGAGGTAAATGACATGCTTTTCCATAAACCATTTTATACGGAGACACACCCATAGGATTTTTATATGCAGTTCTATAGGCCCATAATGCATCATCAAGTTTCTTGACCAATTCTTTCTAGATCTATTAACAGTCTTTTGCAAAATTAATTTGATCTCTCTATTACTCAGTTCTACTTGACCACAAGATTGTGGGTGGTATGGAGATGCAATTCTATGATTAACGTCATACTTAGCAAGCATTTTACGAAAAGCACCATGAATGAAATGTGAACCACCATCAGTCATTAAATATCTAGGGACTCCAAACCTCAGAAAAATAACTTCCTTAAGCATCTTAATAGAGGTGTTATGATCAGCACTACTAGTTGGAATAGCTTCTACCCACTTAGTAACATAATCAACAGCAACTAAAATATGTGTATACCCATTAGATGAAGGAAAAGGACCCATATAATCAAAGCCCCAAACATCAAATGGTTCAATAATAAGTGAATAATTCATGGGCATTTCTTGATGTCTACTGATATTACCAATTCTTTGACATTCATCACAAGACAAGACAAACTTACGGGCATATTTGAAGAGAGTTGGCCAATAAAAACCGGATTGCAATACCTTATGTGCAGTTCTATCTCCAGCGAGGTGTCCTCCATAAGCCTCAGAGATACACTTGCGTAGGATTTGTTCATGTTCATGCTCAGGTACACAACATCTAATATAACCATCTACTCCTTCTTTATAAAGGTGTGGGTCATCCCAGAAGTAATGTCTTAAATCATAGAAAAACTTTTTCTTTTGCTGGTATGTGAAACTAGGTGGTATAAATTTAGCAACAACGTAATTAGCATAATCAGCATACCATGGAGCAGTACGAGAAGCATTTATGACAGCCAATTGTTCATCAGGAAAGCTATCATCAATAGGTAGTGGGTCATCAAGAACATTTTGTAACCAAGACAAGTTGTCTGCAATGGGGTTCTCAGCTCCCTTTCTATCAATGATATGCAAATCAAATTCTTGTAGCAAGAGAACCCATCTAATAAGTCTAGGTTTAGCATCTTTCTTTTCCATAAGATATTTAATAGCAGCATGGTCAGTGTGAACAGTTACTTTAGAATCAACAATATAAGGTCTGAACTTATCACAAGCAAATACAACTGCTAAAAATTCTTTTTCAGTAGTAGCATAATTTCTTTGAGCACTGTCTAGAGTTTTACTAGCATATTGAAAAACATTTAATTTCTTATCAACTCTTTGTCCTACAACAACACATACAACATAATCACTAGCATCACACATAATTTCAAAGGGTAAATTCCAATCCTGTGGCTGAACAATAGGTGCAGAAATCAGGGCTTTCTTAAGTATTTCAAATGCTTCTACACAATCATCATCAAAGACAAAAGGAACATCTTTTTGTAATAGATTAGTCAGAGGCCTAGAGATTTTTGAGAAGTCTTTAATGAACCTCCTATAAAAACCGGCATGACCAAGGAAACTTCTTATACCTTTGATGTCCTTGGGACACGACATCTTTTCAATAGCATCAACTTTAGCTTTATCAACCTCAATCCCTCTTTCAGAAATTTTATGCCTTAAGACAATACCTTCATTAACCATAAAATGGCACTTCTCCCAATTCAAGACAAGATTAGTTTCTTCACATCTCTTCAAAACTCGATCAAGGTTGCTCAAGCAATCATCAAAAGAAGTTCCATATACGGGGAAATCATCCATGAAAACCTCAACAATCTTTTCACAAAAATCAGAGAATATAGCCATCATGCATCTTTGAAAAGTAGCAGGTGCATTGCATAAACCAAAAGGCATACATCTATAAGCAAAGGTACCGAAAGGGCAAGTAAAAGTGGTCTTATCCTGATCCTCTTTTGACACAGGTATTTGAGAGAAACCAGAGTAACCATCTAGAAAGCAAAAATGTGTATGTTTGGATAATCTTTCTAGCATTTGATCAGTAAAAGGTAAAGGGTAATGATCTTTTCTAGTAGCTTTATTAATTTGCGGAAGTCAATTACCATTCTATAACCTATAACAATTCTTTGTGGGATCAATTCATCTTTATCATTAGGAACAATAGTAATACCTCCCTTCTTAGGGACACAATGGACAGGACTTACCCACTGACTATCAGCAACGGGATAAATTATACCTGCCTCTAGAAGCTTTAATATTTCATTTCATACCACTTCTTTCATCTTAGGATTTAACCTTCGTTGGTGATCAACAACCGGTTTAGTGTCTTTCTCCAATTTTATTTTGTGTTGGCATAGAGTGGGACTAATGCCCTTAAGATCATCAAGAGTATATCCAATAGCAGCACGGTGCTTCTTCAGAGTTTTCAATAATTTCTCTTCTTCTTTCTCTGAAAGATTAGTACTAATAATAAGAGGATATATCTTATTTTCATCTAGATATGCATATATAAGAGTATCAGGTAATGGTTTAAGCTCAAACACGGGATCACCCTTGGGTGGAGGAGGATCCCCTAGGATTTCAACAGGCAAGTTGTGTTTCAAAATTGGTCCATGTTTAAAGAATACTTCATCTATTTCCCTTCTTTCATTCATAAACATATCATTTTCATGGTCTAGCAAATATTGTTCTAAAGGATCATTAGGAGGCACATCAATAGAAGCAAGACCAATAATTTCATCTTTACTAGGCGATTCTTTATTGTGAGGTTGTCTACGAAATTTAGCAAAATTAAACTCATGAGACATATCCCCTAAACCAATAGTAACAACATCCTTTTTGCAATCTATCTTAGCATTAACGGTATTCAAGAAGGGTCTACCAAATATAATGGTACAAAAGTCATCTTGTGGGGAACCAAGAACAAGAAAATCAGTAGGATATTTAACTTTCCCACACAAGACTTCAACATCTGTAACAATCCCAACTGGTGAAATTGTGTCTCTATTGGCAAGCGTAATTGTAACATCAATTTCTTCTATCTCAGCGGGTGCAATATCATGCATAATTTCTTTGTATAAGGAATGAGGGATTGCACTTGCACTAGCACCCATATCACACAAGCCATGATCACAATGATCTCCTATTTTAACAAAAATAACAGGCATGCCTACAACAGGTCTATGTTTATTTTTAGTATCGGGTCTAGCAATTCTAGAAGCTTCATCATAGAAGTAAATAACATGCCCATCAGTATTATCAGCCAAGAGATATTTAACCATAGAAATCACTACAAAAAAATACACTTCCGTGATGATACGTGTTTGTCACAGTAGGTCGCGTTTTCTGTCATGCATGTACATCCATGATGATTTTATGACAGAATCAAGATAGTCATACATGTGTTGTCGTAGAAGTGTTCCATGACATTACCAAAATTATCATCACGGAAGTGTCCACTTCCATGACGATAAATCGTGAGTCACAAAAGTGCTTTCATCAAGAGTGACCGACACGTTGCATCCACCGTAACGGAACACCGTTAAGCTATCGGGTCGGGTTTTGGATCCGATAACCTGTTAATAGCCCGGACCAATGGGGATTTTCCATGTGTAAAATCATCATTGGCTGGAGGAAACACGTGTCGGGTCATTGTTGGGACAGATGTCATCCACTCATTGGATAGAAGGCGCCTATGATACGTCGACACGTGGCACGGCCCAATAGAGGCCCATTCCTGTGAAAAGGCCGACCCGTTTGACTTGGTTAAAAGGGGGCGGTCCGGCCCATGGAAAGCCTGTTAACGGCCTGTTCGCATTGTGACACCTGGATAATTAAGCTACAGTAATCCTCTGCTAATGGAGCATTGTCATCACATTACACTTGCTAATCCTCGCTTGATCCAGATTTTAATTCAAATTCAAGTTCAAATGAAAGTCCAATTTCAAATTTGTCAAACATGCAAATAAAAATGTGCAATGTGTGGCAAATAATCCCTGGATATTTGTCATGTTGGAAACAACCTCTTTTGGATTCCCAAAGTGCCCCTGGAAATTGTTTAGTGGTCCAGGAGCATTTAATTTTGGCCTTTTCAATTTCTAAAAAGTTAGACAATTCCTTTTGGCCTCAAACTTTTTGTGACTCCTAAATAAAAATGTGATTGATTTATGTGACAAGTTTCATATCAAACAAAACCCATTTAGTTTTATAATTTAATAGGAAACAGTAGCTAAGATGGTTAACTGAAGATAAAAATGTAAAAAAAGGAAATGAACCCCCACCCCCGGGCCATCCGGCCCAGCTAGCCAACTGGCCGGCCCAGTCGGCAGGCCACCCCGGCCGGCCCACCTCTCCCCGCATAACCACCCACCACCCGCAAACCCTAACCCACGATCCCCCACTCCTCCCCTGCATGTTTCCCTCTCTCCCTTCCCCCGTCTGGATCGGGGCAAAGGGCTTCGACCCCTTTCGCCACGACGCCGCCGGCTGGCGCCTCCGGCCACCCCCTCGCCGGCGCTCGTCTCTCCTTCTCCTCCCGTCCGCGTGCCGCCCAGGCCCCTTCGCCCCCGATCTAGAACGGGGGATGAACCCCGCGGCGCCCCGAGCCCCGATGCTGCGCCGTCACCGCCCGCCGTCACCCCGACGCCCCGCCGCCGCCGCCTTCCCGACTTCGCTGTCGTTCCCGTCCTCACCAAGCATCAACACCTCCCCTACCCTCCAACACTGGTGAGGCCCTTGGCCTCCTCCTCCCTACTGCGCACCCACCATGTCTGCGTGTGCCCCGTCGCTCGTGTCCCGCACCATCGTCGTTGCGGTCCCCTGCTCGCCCCTGCCCGTGTTCCTCTGCAGCCCCGCTCACCGGCAGTCGCGCCCCGACCGCCCCTCCTCGCTCGAAGTGGCCGCCCCGGCTGCTGCTGCCGCCCCTGTCCACGCTAGCCCGTGGCTCGGCCGCTGTCAGCCGCGCCCTCATCATGTCGTGCGCCTGGCGGCCTCCCTGGTGAGGCCCGCCCGCACCGGTGTGCACCGGCCACTAACCGGGGTGGTTAGCGTTAAGCTAACCCCCACCCCATTGCCACAGGCACGTAGGGCCCAGCCCCCTTTTCCAAAAAAACGATATGAAATTAGTTAAAAACAATTAAATGTTAATTAATTAATTAATTATTGATTTGATTAACTTAATTAATCCTGACAATTAACTTGCTAATTACCTATTAATTAAGCTATGACAATGATAGCGGGACCCACAAGTAAGTTTGACCCAGTCAACTGCCTTGTTGACTGCTGACATCATCCTGATGTCATAACCTTGTTCTCCTTTTAAATTAAAATCTGTTAATTTCAGATTATTAATAAAACTTTGAAAAATTAATAGAAAATAAACCGTAGTTCGGATCGCAAAACTTTGTACATGAAAGTTGCTCAGAATGACGAGAGGAACCCGAACACGCGGTCCATTCGTCTGCCACATGTCCCTAGCATAGCGAACATGCAACCTTTCTGCTCCGGTTCATCTGTCTGACAAACGTCCGGAACCGGGAAAACTTTCCCGGATGTTGTCCCCCTTTACCGATATTGTGTAACCCTGCATTAGAACACCTCTAGCATCGCTTATTGTCATGTTATGCATATGTTTGCATGTATTTACTATTTCGTCCCCCTCTTCTCTCCGGTAGACCCTGAGACCGATTTTGATGCCACTGTGATTGACTACGTCACCGACGACCCTCCTTCTTGTCTGAGCAACCAGGCAAGCCCCCCCCCCTTTGATCATCCTGATATCGCCCATTCCATTCTGTCATGCTTGCATTAGATTTTGCTATTGTTATTGTTTGCTCCTATTCTGATGCATAGCCTGCTTTTGTAACCTGCTCATTGTACCTTACCTGCTTATCCTAAACTGCTTAGTATAGGTTGGTTAGTGATCCATCAGTGACCCCCAGTACTTGTCCTTGTAACCCCTGCTTCATCATCGACGACTCGATCAGCGTGATCGACGACCAGTGCCTGACATCTCACATCACATCACGCCCCTTTTGTTGCTCGAATCTGCTGAGCTACTATCGAGTGCCGAGGGTGATCCCTCATAACGCACTCCTGATGATAATTCTGTAGTGTACCTATTCGTTCGTGGTCATCGAGGGTGATTTCCTCTTTCACCATTCCCGATACGGCTCTGTCATTCAACACCTCAAGTGTGAACCTCGAGGGTGGTCCCTCTTACGTTCACCTTGTTGATTACATTGAGTGGAATCCTCCGTGGGTGATTCCTCGGGTTTCCCCTTGATGTTTGGACACACGGTTACCTTGACTTTACTTGAGACCATTGTTGAAGTCGGGTCGGCCCTGAGGGGTACCCGCGAGTTGATGTGAAAGTCGGGCGGGCCTATTGAGCACCTGCGAGTTTTCCATGTGGCACGACCGGGCAGTCTGGGCCCTTGCCGTAAGTCCATGAGATGGGGCGACGGGGTCACATTATCGTGAGTCTCTGCTCGTCTCCGTGAGCCCCCAATGCACTAACAGGTTTGGGTATTTGTTCTGAGTTGGCCTCTGGCCTTTACGCACTAACCACCACGCGAGAATAGATATGGGCCTCGATGTCGTAGTATCAGCCAAAGCTTTGTTAGACGTCCAGTTCAGCATTGTGGCATGGTCGGATCGTGCTGGCCATCTGAGGCGGTGCTGGTATCCACACTACACACAACGACCCGGAGTGCTGCGGACAATGGGCCCAAGACCCCGAAGTGCTTAGGATGTAGACCGGCGGGGACCTCTCTGCTGAGCCTAGGTAGGGCTGCAACGTGTTGATCTTCTGAGGCCGGGCATTGGCCCCATAAAGGTGTGTCCGGCCAGAGTGATCGAGCGTGTTGGGTAATGTGGTGCACCCCTGCAGGGAAGATATATATTCGAATATCGTGTCCACGGTAATGGACGTTCAGACTTGTATCCGGATCTTATATAACTAGAAATGGATACTTGAGATATGTGATGGATATGTGGCTCCGAGATTACTTTCCCGCAGGGAGTCGGGGAAGTATCTCTGGGCGTTGATGTTACAACATGCTTGTTAAATATTATAAACTGCTATTCTTTACTCTTCTACATTCTGCAAGATGCTTGGAGCTGCTTGAAGATGCTAGTCTTCGATAGGCTAGGCCTTCCCCTCTATTCTGGCATTCTGCAGTTCAGTCCATGGATGCAAACCTTCCATTTGATACCAGTGCATACTTAGTATAGATATGATGCTTTCGAGTACTTTGGATGAGTACTCACGGTTGCTTTGCTACCCCTTTTCCCCCTTCTTCCTTCTTTCCGGTTGATGCAACCAGATGGTGGATCCCTGGAGCCAGATGCCACCGCCGATGGATGTAGCTACGTGAAGACCGCCGACGACCAGGAGTAGTTAGGAGGTCCCAGGCAGGAGACATTGCCTCTTCGATCGTGTTGCTTTTGTGCCAGTCTTCTTAAGGCATCCTTGTTAACCTTATGTCTGTACTCAGATATTGTTGCTTCCGCTGACTCTTTGGTGTTTCGAGCTTGTATTCGAGCCCTCGAGGCCCCTGGCTTGTAATATAAAGCTTGTATTATTTTATTTGTGTCTAGAGTTGTGTTGTGATATCTTCCTGTGAGTCCCTGATCTTGATCATACACAATTGCGTGTATGATTGAATCAGGGGCGTCACACGCATATAGCCCATTTACAGCCCGCTAACCCAAGGCCTGTTACGCCCTATCCGAATTAGGCCCAGTAGCGTCATCTGGGCCATCCAATATGATTCCAGACCGTTTTCACTTTTGGCCCATGTATGGCCCATGATGTCTTTCGGCCCATATGAGGCCCTTTGTAACTCTTGGCCCATTAAGGGCATATGGTGAAACTGGCCCGCAATGAACAGTGTAACACTTTATACCCATTAATGGCCCATGGTGAAACTAGCCCGTAATGAACAGTGTATCACTTTATACCCATTAACGGCCCGTTATTCCGTTGGGCCGTTTCCAGCCCATGTTATCTTTCGGCCTTCTCATAGCCCATTTATTCTTGGGCTCATTTCCAGCATTCGTTTACTTACGGCCCGTTACTGTCATTTTCTGCTTGTGGGCTAAATTCAGCCCGAGGTTACTGTCGGCCTGTTTGTGGCCTGTTAATACGTTGGGCCGTTTTCATAGCGTCATCAAATGCGACCGATTATCGACGGCCCATTATGGTCGGCCCATGAATAGATGATTCCAACTCTAGCCCGTTTACGGGCTTAATGCGGTCTGTTATTGGCCCATGTTTGGCCAACCGACCATACGGCCCGTACAAGGCCCAATGATGATACGGCCCGTAGAAGGCCCATTGTGTCTACGCCCCGTATAAGGCCCATTGTTTCTATGACACGTAGAAGGCCCATTGTTTCTACAGCCCGTAGGAGGGAAATGGTAACTACAGTAAATATGTAGCCCATGGTTATTGTGGCCTAGTTTTAAAAAATAGGTTATTATGGCCACTAGCAAACTGCAGAAAAAAGAACTGCACTGACTACAAGCAAAGAAATAAACAAGACAATGAGGAAATAAATAAGCAAGCAACTTACTCTAGGCTATCACGACTATTACACATATTACATCCACTGGGCATCAAAGTTCGCCACTAGTGCAAATATAGGGAATATAGCAGCATATAAACGCCGCAGCAAAACGAGTCCAGAACTGAAACCACTTCAGAAGAGCTCAAGAAAAAATATCCTGGGTACCCATAATGCTGGCAAGATGCTTAGCAAGCTTATTAACTTTCTCTTGTTTGGCGCTTAAGTCCTCTAGCACTTGCTGTTGCACCAGAAAGTATGCATCTGAATTCTGCAGGGACTTCCTCAGTCCTTCGGCTTCTGGTTGCATAACATCTGATCGATGTCTCTCAACTTGAAGTTGAGACTCAAGAAGCCAAACTAATTCAGGCAACAAGTTCGAAGAGCTGGTGCTAGCAGTAGCAGCCAGTAACTCGAACACTACATCAAGACAGGACTTTGGGGTTGTCTCAGTGTCTTCAATATAGTTTTTATCAGCTTTCTTGGAGACCAACAGGGATGTCTCACTATCTTGAACCTTATCTACATTACTTCCTTTACCATTACATAATGGGGTACTCTTCTCCAATATTTTATCCGCGTTTTAAAAGAGAAACAAACAAACACATCACAATTTTACAATGTAGTATATGAAACTCATTTTGGTAAACCAGTTTAGTAGTAAGGTAGATAGGATAACAGCATGAAACAAACATATATCTATGTAGTATGGTCACTGTATGGTCTATATCATTCTAGTTTATGTTGCCAAATCAAGATAGATACAGTTCGAATCATATCTATTTAAGACAAAGCAGCATAGACAGAATATAAGTGTGGGAAACTACACAGCAATAACAACACTTGTAATGTGCATGGCATGAGAAGATAACTGTTTATTCAATTGAAACTGAAATCAACATAGAGCAAGTTACAACAGCAAACAGCCAAACATGTTAAAGAACCAGGTTTAAAACATACATGTTGCACCATTGGAGTTTCAATTGCATCCTTCAAATTTGAAATTAGTTTGTATGAGTAAATACAGTGATGCAAGAGCAAAGTAGTATGAACCATAGCTACGGAACCTGACCTGAGAACAATTCTTCTTCTGCTTTAGGCGTTGACTTGGGGTTCGGAGTGGTGGTCCTCGTGCTTTGGGCACTGCAGTTGCCTTACTAACTGTTCGTGTTTGGGTGCTCTATGGTGGAGACGGTGATGTGTCAACGGGAACTGGGTTACTATCTGCTGGGGTTGGGGTTATAAGGGGTGTAGCTGGTTCTCTGTCCAACTAGGTAGGGGTACAATCTGCATGAGTCTGGGTTATGTGTGGTGGGGCTGGTTCTTGGGCAAGTACAACCGTGGTTCTATCTGCATCGACAAGTAGCACGATCTTTTCTGAAGACCGTGTTTTTACTCCCACAGATACTACCATCACCCCCTCCAATTGAAATGGCTGATAAACAAGAAAAGTAATTGAATGTACAGACATTGTAAGATAGACAGGTGCAATGGATAGTAGGGAAGAAAACAGTGCATGATACAATTCACATTTATGTTGTCTAACCAAATAGAATAGTAGGACATAATTTCACATATATGATGGCTAATTAAACAGGATAGCATGACACAATTTCACATGTATGATTGCTAACTAAACAGGATAGAATGACATACTTCAAAATATGATGACTATGTAAACAGGATGACATGATATAACTATACAATGTGTCTATTAAAGTGGTTGGCATGCCATAAATCACAAACATGCCGTCGACGGAAACATGATGGCATGATATAATTCACTGATAGAATGACATAATTTAAAATATGATGACTATGTAAACAAGATGAGATGATATAACTATATTATGTCTTTAGAAAATGGGTTGGCATGCCATAATTCAGATACACGCTGTCTATGTAAAGATCATGGCATGACATAATTCAAATATATGATTCATATACTAAGGAAGTGAGCAGAGGGCAATCGCATATATGATGTGTCAACTAAGGAGATGGCATTCAATATTGTGTATATGATGTAAAAACTAAGCATTGCAATACAACATATGCATGATATGAGTAATATAACCCTGCCAAGTTTGAGCATACACCTCAGGGGGATAATAGGACTGGTCATCTGCCTCTGAATCCTCCTTTGAAGAGCTATCTGTAACCAGCAAGATATCTGCTTCAGTAGGTAGCATTGTCTACTCTGAAGACCTTGTTTTCACTCCATATTTCTCCATCACCAATTCAAATGGCTGATGCACAGGAAGAGCAGTTGAATATACAAACATTGTCGACAAAAGCAATGAGAAATACAAAAAAAGGATGGCATGCTATAATTCACATATATGATGCCTGCCTAAACAGCATGGCATTGCATAATTCACATACATAATGCCTTGCAACAAGATAACATTGCATAATTCACATATATAATGTCTTGCAACAAGATGGCAATGCATAATTCACATATATGGTAATTAGACACTAAACATGTGGCATTCACACAAAGCATGTCTAAACTAAGCAAATGACATAGCAATGCAAGATACCATAGGCACGATATGAGCAACATAACCCTGCCAAGTTAGAGCATGCACCTCGGGGGGGGGGGGATATGACTGGTCATCTATCTCTGAATCCTCCTCTGAGGAGCTATCGGTAACCAGCAAGACATGCGCTTCGTCAGATAGCATTGTCTTCTCTGAAGACCTTGTTTCCACTCCAGATTTTTCCATGACCGTGCCGAATGGCTGATGCATAGGAAGAGTAATTGAATGTACTAAAATTGTTGACAAATTTAACATGTAATAAAAAATGATGGCATGATATAATTCACATATAAGATGACTGGCTAACCAGGGTGGCATTGCAAAATTCACATATATGATGCCTGGCTAAACAAGATGGCATTGCATGATTCACATATACGATAAAGAAACTAAACAGATGGCATTGACACAAAGCATGTCGAAACTAAGAAGATGACATCTTTAATGTATATAGTAAGCAATGCAAGGCACCATATGCATGATATTAACAACATCAGCATGCCAAGTTAGAGCGAAGACCTCATGGGGTAAATAGGAGTGGTCTTCTCCTTCTGAATCCCCCTTAGAACAGTTCTTCCTATTGATTACGATCCGAAATGGGTGGAGGGGGGCTGCCTTTGCGCCCACCATGGAGCGACGTCTGCATGAAATTTTGTTGCCACTCAAGGCTCGTCTCTTTTGCTCTACATGATCAGTTCCGTTGTGTACAATAACTGGCATGCATAGGAATAAAACATAGTGAGATTTTGTAAGGAGTGCATGCACAAATCCAGAGTGATGGTAGCAAACTGTGGATAGACCCAAAACCAATGATAGCAGGCAGATAATAGCTTTAGTTAAAAAATACAGATAATGGCTCCTTTAATGTTTATTTGCACCCAACATGAAACTCATAGTAGACACCCGAGATTAACCAGATAGTAGATAGATAGTACTGATTGCTGCCCCAATATGTACCCCACAACCATTTAAAAACTCAAGTTTCAGCATTAGTTTGGACCTGAATCGGAGTCTAATAGGTGAACACGATGATAATGTAGCATGTCATCATATTAAGCGATGCATAACATAAGCAGACAGGGAAGAGTGCGACCTCTCTTGCAGACCCGTGTAGTCCTCAAGGCCATCTGCTTAGTTGATGATGGTAATGCAGTTGTCGTGGCTGCCGGCGGCGGGGAAGAAGATCTAAGGTGGCAAAAGACAGTCTGGAGAGCGGATCCCTGCTGTGGTGTACCCTTCCGTCATTGGAGCAACTGAGCTGGGGTGGAACACAGCGCCGCAGGAGCAGGACAAACCACCCAAGGTTTTCTTTGACACATATCTGTAACAAAAGTAATTGAGTAAGGGCTTGTTTGAATTTGAGGATTGTAACAATGCAGGGATAGGAAATAGACAGGAATAGGATAGGAATGCACGTGCAAAACAGAGAATTTAAAAACACAGGATTTCTGCCAATTTGGGTGTTTGATTCACAAGAATTGGAAGATCACAGGATGCAAAAAGCATGGTGAGATTAAGTCAAACCACAAGAAAATGTACGGTTATAATTATATTATGCTACTATCTCTTAGTCTTGTGCTTGATGAATAGGAATATGAAAAGGAGGACAAGTGGAAATTAGAATTCCTATGGTTTTTCTTTCAAGGAGACACTAAAGGAACAAATCCTACAGGTTTCCTTTGCTCCATTCCTTTGCACCAAATTCATGAAAAGTAGTACCATTGGAAACTTTCCAATTCCTATGTTTTTCATTCACTTTCCTTTCAAGCACTGGCGATTCTAGTAGGCAGGCTTGAGCAAGGAAAATCCTACACTAAAAAGATGTTTTTGTGCTACTTCTATTACTTTGGACCCAGGCCACTGCCATACTAGCTCAACTCCCAGGCCCATTGACAAATGCACAGCTCAAACGCGCAGAGATAAATAAGGATGGCGTTCAAGAGAGTCCATCACGATAGCTAAGTTGCCTTGGTACCGCTCAGTGCTTGCCATAAGTAGGATAAATAATCGTATTTCCCGTTACTACGTGTGCTCAGTGGACAATAATATATAAGCATGTAAGTAAAAAAAGAGATGCAACAATGGTACAACCTCTTTGCGAAGCCATGTCGATCTCAAGCGTGATTGGGTTTGGCCGATGAGGATGCTTCGGCTGACTTCGCTGTCGGAGGAGGGAAGAAGATCTTAGGCGTCTGGAGATGGAGCCCGAGGTAACTGCTCGGCTGTGATGGAGGGTTTCAGTCGTTGGAGCAGCTCCGGTGAGTTTGTAACGAACGACGAGGCTGAAGTAGGACAAGAGAGAGACAGACGTTTTCTCTAAGCACCTCCCCTAAGCACCTCCCATTGTACAAGGCCTAAGTGGAATTCTAATAGCATCTCCAATACATGACGTAAAATACATAACACAAAAGTGCTAGATGTAAAATACATCAGCCGCTCATCTCTGAACTTAACTGTAGAAACTGAATTTAACTGTCGAAACTGAACTTAACTGTCGAAACTGAATTTTGCTGTCGAAACTAAATTTTACTGTCGACACTGAACGCACTAGCAAGGTGAGGCTACACGTCAGTCGACTGACTTTTTCATCTCTGGTCAGTCGATTTTGCAGCCGTTGGATACGAAATCAAGGGCCTGCAGTTCATCTTCAACCTCCACCCCCTGAGCCGCCAGTCACCACCGGCCAAACAGCAGCGCCCCGCCGCCCGGGCCGGTGCGCCGCCCCGCCCCCCCCCCCCACTCGCTCCGCCGCCCGCCGCACTCCCGCGCCGCCGCCGCCCCCTCTAGGCCCCCCGTGCCGAGCTTTTTCTCCGGCGATCCCCACGCCCACTGCCCCCCCACCGTCGGTGACCACCGCCCCCAACCATTGAAACCTAAAGATATCTAGTGGGTATTCTCCAGCAAGCCTCCCTCCCTGCCTTGCGGCTAGTGTCTTCCTTCACCCGGCGAGCCCCCACCCCCTGAAAAATCACCATGACCCAAAAGTTGATTCATCGACTGAGTGGTGCTAAATCGGAGCAGCATTGCAAAGCAAGAGCAAGAGCGAGAGCATCCGCGCGAGCAAAGAGCAATAGCAAGAGCAGACCCCAGGCAAGGGACCGAGAGCCAAAGCCCGCAGCAGCTCCTACTGATGGGGACCGTCGCCAGCCGAGGGAGCGACACCGTGGAGGAAGTGGCCGGCGACGCCACCGTGGATGGAGCCACGCCGTGCTCGGGACCGAGCGCCGGAAGCACCGTGAGATCGGAGCAAGAAGAAAATGGAGCGATTAGTGTACAACCTCTTTGGTGGCACCGATTAGGCCACAACTTCATCCGAGGAAACTATGATGATGATGCTCTTCCGGTGGTGCAGGTGAAGACGGCGTGTGGGAATGGAGGTGGCGCGAAAGACGAGGGGAACGTCGGGGCAGCTCCTTGGAGGTGGAGGACGGGGTTGTTGAACCGGCGGGATGACGAGATCGACGATTGATCCTCATCCGGTACAGTGGATGAGGGACGTCGAGGTGTTGCTGTGGACGACATCGTCGGGGAAGAGGCTCCGGCTGGGTGGCGGACGGAGGAGGGTGTGGGCTTCGTCGCGGGTTTTCGCGGCCTCGGTGTACGAATGGGTGGGCGGATGGGATGGAGTGGGGAACCATGGCTTAGGACGCGCTTGTCCGAAATGTGGGGTAAGTTACGAAAGTACCCCCACCGATTTGAGGCGGTTCTTTCGGTTCAGGGGTACCATGGGCATTTCGTGTGTCGGGATTTCACGGGAGGTGGGAGTTTTCGCGTGCATTGTAATTTCGGAATAGCAAGGCGCGGGTTGAGATGGAGGGAGTTGTCGGAGCACAACGAGACAAAGATATATCTTAAATATTTTGGGCTAACAAGGCGCGGGTTGAAGAGGTGGGAGTTTCGCAGCATGATAGACAGAGACGCTAGCTAGAATTTTCAACATAACAAGGCGCGGCTTGAAATTTCGGGAGAACAAGCTTAACGTGTACCCAAAAAAAGACAATTTGCACCTCAACACGCACAATACACACACAAACACCATTTAGACTAGAGTAAGGTACACGTGCATTGCACGCATGAGATTTGGCAACCAAATTATGAATAAATACCACATTATAGCATGTAAGCTTTGATTCATATATGCATGATGTAGATGTTCGTTTAATTCTTATAGTTCATTTCATTCAAAATCATCTAGTTTTTATAAGAAAGCTAATCTATTTTAAGATTCATGGAACTGTGCGTTGTAAGACATAAAGTAAAAACAAATAATGGCAAATCATGTAGAAAAACATTTGGGCAATTCTGATACGGAAGATTCTAGAACAAAGAAGAAGTGCTTGTGTTTTGATGTTTGTGCATTATGCTTAAGTTCAACCATGGAGTCTTCTAGATTATACATGTGGCGAAATCTGGTGGAATCTAGATGATATCCAACGGCCAGTAGTGCTCAAATTTGTCATCTTTGGACCATCGGATTCGCCTCATCCAACGACCATCTTTCAAAGTTAAAGTTACCCGCACACAATATAAAAAAATATAAAATAATATATATATATAGGGGTATAGATATAGATATGTGATGCGAAAGCCACCCATCATCTCCAATTAGAATAGTGTGTCCATGCACGGATGCGACGTGGCCAAATGATGTCTGCCATCGGTATCTCAAATTCAAATCAGTCTGACCTTGTTCAATGTGTATACATTACAACATGCTCGTTCCAAACCACGCCGCGCAGATCTCCGTTATATTCATGCATGCATGGGTTTCAAACATCAGGATCTATTATTCAAATATTTGAATTCAACTTTACATTGATTATGACCTCACCTAGTCTTTTACACCCACACAGTCGTCTTCTCTTTATAATTGTACCACTAACTTTCTCTCGTGCATGCATGCACACACACTACCAGTCGGCATTATCCATCACACACACGCATTCTTTTTTTTCAGGTCGGTCTCCCAAGAAGGCACACACCCACACACATCCCCCTCTCCATCATATCGGGCATTCTTTATCTCTCACGCGTGCATGCGCAACGATCGATGTTCCTCTATGTATGTGTGTATATAGCTAGGTCTTTCATAGTTTTCCACACAAACCGATCAATCGATATATCCAGTGAGGTCTCACCCTCTTTCCCACGTCCACATCGATCAATCTATACCTCTCTATATAGGATTAACATATATAGCTAATACATCCACATTAATTATATATCCAACGTCCCCCTCTCATCATCCATGCCTTCCGCTTCATCTCTCAGACACGCGCACAATGGCGAAGACAGGGGGCAGCAAGGGCCCTGCCCCCCCGAACATCACTATATATCGAGGCTAATATGAATGTGATCATTAGACAATTGCTGCTAAAAATGGTTTAAGTTCATGAATTGACCCTCCTCGTAAAGGATTAGCAATGCTTGGCCCCCTAGCTCATTTATTTTTCATGGCTCCGCCACTGCGCGCAACAGCGCACGTTCTCGCCCCCTCTCTCTAAATATCGATCTCGCACTTGTACACTCCTTCATAGTCTCCCTCCACTCGGCCCCTCGCACATCTTCTAGCCCCCCACTGGATTTTGCCATGTGTACAATCTAGCAGACTCCATGGTTGAACTTAAGCATAATGCACAAACCTCAAAACAACAGTGGTTCTCTTTTGTTCTAGAATCTTCCGTATCATAACTGCCCAAACTTTTTTTCTAGTTGAATTGCCATTATTTGTTTTTACTTTATGCTTTACAACGCACAATTCCATGAATCATAAAATAGATTAAGGGCTTCTTTGATTCAAAGGATTCTCAAAGGAATTTTGGAGGATTCTAATCCTTAGGAATTTTTCCTATCTTGGTTGTTTGATTCGTAGGATTGTAAACCATAGGAATTTTTCCATATGATTCATTTGCACTAGATTTCATAGGAAACATCCCATCCACTCAAACCTCTTTGAAAGAATTCTGCGTTTTTTCTATGCACAATCAAACACTCGTACAATCCTGTAGGATTCAAGACGACATTCCACTATAATCCCATGTTTTTCCTATTCCGCCTTTTGGAAATCCTACGAATCCAAGAGGCCCTAGCTTTTTTATAAAAACTAATTGATTTTGAATGAGATGAACTATAAGAATTAAACGAAGGTCTACATCAGGCATATATGACTCAGAGCTTACATGCTATAGTGTGGTATTTATTCATAATTTGGTTGCAAAATCTGATGCGTGCAATGCACGTGTACCTTACTAGTACTTCGAGTATGTGCAAAACACGTAAATTAGAATTCGAATGGCACGCTAAACAGTGTCTCTCTTACAGTTCATGAAGCCACATGGCACATGTGGAGGCGTTGTGCGACCTCCTTGTGTGGATTGATCACAATGACGTGATGCTGGTTCCAGAAGAATGTACTCGTCCTCCCTGAGCCATACTGCCGGTACATGCACGAAGCGAAGATGTGCA
This sequence comes from Triticum aestivum, assembly GCF_018294505.1. Lineage (NCBI taxonomy): Eukaryota > Viridiplantae > Streptophyta > Magnoliopsida > Poales > Poaceae > Triticum > Triticum aestivum. Next base: position 395,833,673 of record NC_057801.1, read on the forward strand.
CGCACGCCACGCACGCACTCATTCCCTCGCACGCACATGCGGGTACATGGGCGGACGCAATTTTGTACCAAGATCCACCCCATGTGATAATTTGACGCATGTAAAGTCGTTCACTTCATTGATGGCCAATTAATACAGTGCATGCAAATTGAGTGGACGTGAGGGCGGAAGAAAGACATTACTACTCCACCGTGCGCATGCGAGTAGTTAAATCATGGGTTGCTAGTAGTACTTCCATTGGTCTCCTTCGTATTTTGTGCCAATTTTTGGCAGTAACATAATATTTACGCATTTGAGCAGTGTAGTCTACTTGAAATTTATGTTCCACTAAACTTATCGGGCGTTGTTTTGGGCCTCGAAACCAAAACCATCAATAAATCTTTACCTTGTTCACATCCCATTCGAAAGCCTGCTCACACCTACTAGTACATACCAAACCTGAACGTGTTCCCACTATGCAGGTATTAGTACTAGTGCTAGTACTTAGGTTATAAAAAGGGGAACTACCTAACCGAAAATTACTCTAACTTTCCTCCTTATAAGTGCTTCTTCTTCATCCGTCCTTGCCATGGCCGGTGAGCAGAGCTCTAGGTCGAGAACTACACGTAACAAGGGAGCAGCAACCAAAGCTGCGGAAAAAAAGAGAGGGCTCGCCGCCACGCACAGACCTCGAAAGATCTCTCACGGGCAGGCGATGGCTCCCAGGAGCGCCCTAGCCGTGGAGGCGAACATGCCGAGCCGGCGGCACTGGAGTCGTTATCCCTCGACGGCATGCCCGATCAGCTCAATAAGCACCTCAATAAGCAGAAGGAGTTCATCCAAGGCTTAGTGGAGTTGCTAAAGGAGAGCCTCGATGACATGCCCGCTGAGCTCAATAAGCAGGGGGAGTTGACCGCCGGCTTGGTGATGCTGCTGTTGAAGAGCATTGCCTCAGAGAAGAAGGCGACTGGCGAAATCCTGCAACTTCTGGAGGACAAGACGAAGCTCTGCCACGAGCTCGACCTGTTGAAGGAGAAGAACGTCGGCTGGAAGATGCTGCATGAGAATAGTAGTTCCTCGATGAAGATGTTGTAGGCCCTCGTCATGGAACAGAAGGAGGAGTTGGCGAAGCTCCGCATCGAGCACCCGGCTGCTGTCAAGGTACGTAATGCGGCTGTGGAACAGATGATGAAGGCTCGCGTCGAGAAATCCCACGTCATGGACATAATGAAGAAGATGGCGGAGGAGACGCACAAGGAGATGGAGGTCGTGGAGGTGATGAAGAAGCAGTTATGATTCCACGGCGAATTAGATCATTTGGGGTGATAATCTTCCTTCTTCTTTTGCTCCTGTGTTTCATCTTTTGCTTCGGGTGTTTCACCACACGTGTCATGTTCTCTGCGAGGCATGAATAGAACAATGCTTTTTTGAGGGAATGAATAGAACAATGCTAACAATGAGATGACTAGCAAATTAGATTATTTTTAATGCCATATGGCACTGGTCTGTCGTGTTTCTTGCTCCTCCATCGTAGTACTACTCCAGTGGAAAACTTGAGTATACCGCACGGTTCTTTGCTCCTCCTCAGGTCGTCGGCGCATTTATACGAGCAGTCAAATCACAAGGCCCCGCCTTCCAACAGTAATGAGCCATCAAATCACAAAGGCCCTTGCCTCTTGTGAAACCGACCAAGCTAGACTGCCCCGCCCTCTAGCCTGTTAAAAAATGTATACTTTTGTACAGTAGTAGTATCGATGGATTGCGCCATGGAGCAAAACTTGAAATTAAAAAAAGGTGGTACATATAGAGAGCGCTCATCGCCAAATTATGCATATAGTACTATTAAAAAGGCAAGTCACAATAATGGTGTCCAGCACAACCCACCCCTCAAATAAAACTAAGCATCCTAGAATTCTTTGACAAAACTAACCACCCTAAAATTCTTTGACAACTAAACTGCTGGCTATATGATGTTGGCCATATATATTGTACGTATATAATGTGAAGAAACGAGTGGTAGTACTATACCAACTAAAAGATGAAATGTAAGAAATACTAGTATGTACGTACTGAAGAGTTAAAGTAACGAGAAGAAACATAACATAGTTCTGCTGGGGGCTCAGCACAACACACCCCTCAAATTAAACTAAGCACACCTGAAATTAAACTATGCAACTAATTTGGTAGACACTGCATTAGAACCACCATGAGCAACGACACTGCCACCTTACTCGGAGTCCTCGTCCATGTCCTCGACTTCGTCCTTGTCCCTCTTCCTCTTGGCCGATACTTCTTTGCTTGAACCGCACACTTGGCTCTTGCTCTTCATCCAACCCTTGTAGATATTGAAACAAAGGTAGCCATCCATTGCAGCGTAGTGGATGTGGTCTATATCTAGTACATTCTGCTGCCATGCATAATGATGAAATGTGTATTGAGGTTTCTCCAGTTTACCGTATGAAGGATGAACTATGGCTCCTGCCAGGGTCAGCATTGAAGGCTGGCCACCGGAGGGCAGCATCTGATTCTTCTGGAGGTCGAAGGGGTTTCCTACAATGAGGCCTATCCGACCCAGGACTTCTTTGTCGTTCATAAAGTCTACAATAATGAATTTGAGTAAGTTGCTCTGGAGGAAGTCCTTAAAATCCAGGCATTCAACGTCGGCATGGCATATGTGGTAGACCAAGCATAAGTCATGCACGCAAACCTGGATCATGGCGGGCTTATTCCTCTCTTCGTCCTTTAGATCCTTCTCTCGTCCCAGGACTGTGGTGTACTCAACATCTAGCCCAGCGACCCATTCATCATCTGAGTTTTCAAACATGCGTCTGAAGCGAGAAAGGCATCCTTTCACCATCGCGGAAGAATGGGTGTAGATGACGTCGAACTCATCGCCAGTGATGGTTCTAACCTTGTACTCACCGCCGATCATGGAGATTTGGGACGCCATTGATTTGGGAGGAGGGTTAGGATTAGTGGAACTGCCATAATGTGAAAGGACGGGACGACTAGGAGCGAACCGCCGTAATATTAAAGGACATGCGGGGACGAGTAGGAGCGAACTGCCAGCGTGCGGACGGCAGGGTAGTGGCTTTCCATTCTCCTATGATACGGGCTTCCGGGAGCCCTTGGATCTGAGATCGAACGGTTGCATGGCGTGATTCTAGACCTATGGGTGAATATCCTATCCTGGAGGGTTATTCTGCAAATTTTTAGCAACTTAGCATGAGACCCTTTGATCTCAGATCCAAGGGCTGCCAGCAGCCCATATCATGGTCACGCCTACCACGGCCGTCGCGTCGCTCGCGCGATCGTGCCCTTGGAGATTTAACACGGTGCGTTAGGCTATCTGATGTTGGCATGTCATACATAGTCATCACTTAGTCACTCATACTATAACAAGGTTAGCTATAAGGTTGGCTAGAAGTGTATTTTTTTTATTTCTCTCTATCTCTTTCTTCGTACTCCCTCCGTCCCATAATATAAGAAATTTTTTGACACTAGTGTAGTGCCAAAAATGTTCTTATATTATGGGATAGAGGGAGTAGTATTTATTGCATTTGCCAAGGAGTGACCTCTTCCAATGAAATGGTGTGCTTATTAGTTTTTTGTTGCTAAGTTTGCTTCATTTAATTAGCTATAGACTCAAAATTTTCTTTTCACCTAGGTACATGCTCTTGGCACCATTTCTTCCTTGGGTCACCAAACTAGTCTATCTCTTCTTGATTAACTTGCTACATCAGACTTTATGCCTATGTGGCAAGCCTAGCACCTGTAGGAGCAAGTAACTATAATAGTGCGCTTTACATGGCATTTCTATACCCCTATATAGTGTGTGAATAACTTTGAAAGTTGGTCGTCGGATTAAGCCAATCCGACAGTACAAAGATGGCAAATCCAAGCACTAATTGCCATTGGATATGATCTACATTCCACCAGATTTTGCCACATGTAGAATCTAGAAAACTCCACATGTAGAAGCATAATGCACAAACCACCATAATCCCATGCGTGCAATGCACGTGTACCTTACTAGTTTGCATATGTGGAGGAAAGAGAGGCAAGGAAAAAGTGGAGAAGTGGGCTCTCATGCAAGAGCCAACCTCTACTACATGGTGGAGCATTGGGAGAGGCACCTGTATGGAGGTGGTCAGGAATCAGGAGACTCACGCCGGTCGTAGCGCCATAGTTAAAATGATAATGGCAAGTCAAATCACGGGGCCCCACCTATCCAGCAGTAACTCGCTGTCAAATCACACAACCCTACATTTGCAGCAGCCTACTCCCTCATCTTCTCGCGTCTCTATCGAACAGACTAGTTGGAATTGCCCCGCCTACCGCACAGGAAAAGCCCCGCCCTCGAGTTTTAAATAGTACAGTATACTAATTTTGTATCCATGGATTGCGCCATGGAGCAAAGCCTCTAGAAAACGGCAGTACACATGTACGGAGTATACAGCACGCCCGTCGCGTTCGCGTCGCACCCCAGACGGTCGGTCGGTCTGGCACGCTGCTCTCTGAATGGAACACGCGTCATATTGCGTTTGCACACACATGTGGAACCGCAATTGAGAACCGACCATAGGCACACTCCCCGGCCCCACAAGTTTGGTGACTTAATAGAAGAGTAAGACGAGCGATAGTACTAGAGAAGTGTTGTACTACATTGGTGCCTGGACGATCCCTGCATGACACGGAAGATCATTTCGTCCATGCATGTGACCAGACTCCAGCAGACACGCCTGGACTGGCTATCGTCTACATATCGTGCAGGCTATGTTGTACATGGCTATAGTTGTAGTGAGAAATCTAAAAAAAGGTTTCTTGTCATCTCGCAAAATTAGGTGTCATGTGCTTTGGATCACTGTGAGGGTTAAACAGCGACAACTGAGTTGGGCTAGTCATTGGGGGCACATGCACGAAGACTACTCGGCTGCCATCTAGGTCAAGCCGGCTTTGTTAATTAGGACATCTATCGATGGACCCCTTTTCTACGAGTTTATCTTTAATTTGAGCTTTGTTCCCCGTCTAGTTTGTCCGTCGGGATTCATGTTGTCTCCTTTGGGCAGTGAGGTTATGGTTTCTTGTCATGTGGCATTTTTTCATGTTATATGTTATAATCCGGTGCTTCAGATCAAAATGACGACAACTGCGTCTTCGGGCCACGTGCATGAAGACTTCTCGACAGTCATTGACGAGGTCAAGCCGGCTCCGGTAGACAAAAGAAAACTAGTACTCCACTATATAGGCAGGAGCCTCCACGCTTGCTTTCTAGTGTTGCTCTCTTCACACTGTCTCGTCCTCTCCAGATCTAAACACGACAGTGGTGGCCAGTCTCTCTCTCTCTCTCTCTCTCTCTCTCTCTCTCTCTCTCTCTCTCTCTCTCTCTCTCTCTGCTCACCGCTGGTCATAGATCCAGCCGGATCCTCTCCGCCGGGGAAGGTGAGAAGGTGCAACATTCACGCGGTCATCCTCGGCGACGGCTCTTACCCACTGCTGGCGCGTCCCGATCAGCCTGCCTTTCCATTCTCTCCCAAGCACCGCTGGTGAGGGAGGGCCTCCAACCCTTCTTCCTTGTTGTCGTAGTGTGGGCAGATCCGGCCTCCCGCTGCCCACCTAGCGACATCCCGGCAATCATCAGGTATAACTTCCTTCAAAACCGGCCTTGCTCTACTTCCCGAGCTCCTGACGTCACTGCATTTGTATCTTTTACTATTTCTCAGGCCCCCTCATAGATAGGATCGACCGGCTGTTCGAAAACCACATAATTTTTTATGGTTAAGAGGTAATACTAGTTCATGCACTCGAATCTAGTACTACTTGGTTCAAACAAGGAAGAAAGGGGGTGGGGGTGGGAGAGGATTTTTTACCTGAATCTAGGACTTGGTCGAAAGAGGAGATAATGGGGGCGAAAAGTAGCAGAGAGTGGCTATCCAACTGGTCTCTAGGTGTAATAGGGAAATAAAGGGAAACGCAGTACAAACTCAATATAAACCCGATCTATTGGTTGAAGAAGGAAAGAAAGTGGGGACTGGGGGACAAGTCAACAGAGTAAGTCCAGCACTAGATTTGCTAGCCTCACATAGTATAAGGTGGCTATACTGAACAAAAATGGGACCAACCCAGATATCCTGTTTTGATGTTTGTTGCCCCGAGCCACTCTTATGTAATGCCACTGGTAAAATGCAGCAGACGCACTGTTAAAAGTAAGGACGCGTTAAACCAATGTTGTTTTCAATGTAATGCCTCCAGTAATATGAATCAATGGCACTTTTTTACATGTCCTGCTAAATTTCCCATTAAGATAAGTTGGTTCTTTTCGTTAGAAATGCAACTGTCCTGGTCCGCCTACTCTCCCATGCCCAAAGTAATGTCGTATCTAACGGTTGTCATAGTTAATCCTAATGCCCACACTAATATCTAGCAATGCCACTGCTTTAGAAATTGCTATTGTCCTTGTAGGATTGCCATTCAGATAAGGAACATGTTTCTTTTCATTTGATGCATGTTTCATCACTTGTTAGTCACCCTCCTTTCCACCTTTTTTGTGCGAACAGAGATATACATTTCACCCTCGATCTTTGTTGAACTGCACAAATGATATCCAAATTATAGTTGAACATTCCAGGAGCTTCACAACCAACCTTGAGGTTGCTCAATTTTATTGCAACTAATGAAGAACAAGCTCTGTGGATTTCATTTTCTGATGGAAATGGAACCGGGGCTGGAGCCCTTTTCTTAAAAAGAATGAAGAAGAAGCTGCTAGCTCACGGGGCATTGCTTCATTTTAGGTGAACTACACCAAAAGGTCCCATGAATTGAATCATCCATGTTGGTGACTGAAAGAGCCAGCTTCAGCATCCCAGTCTAAGCGCCCCCGGCCTCCATCCTTGCGATGCACGGTACACCTCGTTTGCCACCTGCTCGACCCTAGTGTCACTGATAAAATGAAGTAATAATATAGTTAAAATAGAGTGAGTGTCCTCTCTATCATTTCATTTCCAATGTACATAAAGAAAGTGCTTCTCTTTGTTAATGTATGTTTCATCAACTAGTCCCATTGTTAATGTTTAAGCGTTTCTGCAAACTGGGGTGCTTAATTTTAGTTGATCTGTACAAAAATAGAGATTTGAATGTCTCAAGGCGCCTCCTTGTACTATCGTTGTACACCGATGTTCATCACTGGCAGAAGGTGTATCTGGGAGACTTGGGACGATTTCCAGTATGAGGCGTACCGTATGAGGCGTCGCAGGGCCCATCTCGCCCTCGCAGCATGGCATACTATGATACTATCGCAATATTTTCTTCTATTTATTTTGTGTGTTTCATCAACTAGTGCCACTATAATGTAATCACGCTTTTTCATTATCTGTGCAAATAGGGTTATTCAGCTCCATTTTGGTGGAACTGCACAAATGTACGTATGGAACCGGCATATATGGAGAGTGCAAGGTGTGCCAAGTAAAAATTACCGACACCAAGCATGCTGCATGCACGCATTGGCATCCACCACCACTAGTGGGATGTGTGGCTCTCTCTGTGGATGGATCTTTCTCGGCAGCAAATCCTCTAACCAAATACTAGTAGCTTATATTGGCAGTTTTCTAGAGAGTACTCTTTTCTGAAAGAAGCACCAATCTATTTTTCTTTATTTGTACATTATGTCACAACTATGACCCAAAGGTCCATAGCTATTTTAGGGTGATTGGCGTAGTACTCGGAGACTGATTGTAAGCATGATTTTCATTAGCTGTCACACTGACTGTAAGCATGAGCAGGTGGAAGATTAGGTTAGTGCGAATCTTACCTTAAACCCTACCGCCGCCGTTGAAACGAGGCAAGCGTCGAGGGAACCGTGAGAACGGCAGGGAAGCAACGTCGCGCCATCCGGCCTCCTCTTGCGGTGGGACGACGAATACTCTTATGGCTCCGGCTGGCTCTGTACCCTCACGAATAGCACACCATACTCGATCGATCGTTATCCTCTGGGTGCTCGACCTTCGACATGTACGCCCACCACCTCCGCCTGACTGTCACCTCGGGCGAATCTGTCTGCTCCATCGCCCAGAGGAGATACTTGATAAACTTGGACTACTGCGGCGTGACTACTGCCGAGGAGTACATGTACATCGCCGCCCTCATCGCCATCGTCTCGCTCTTTCGCATACATTACCACATGGCCCGCACCGTCCTCGAAATCTCCCACTCATTGTCAAACCAAGTAAGGATCTCCTTCAACCTGGCTAACTTTGACTGGTCGCCGCCTGCGATCTGCCTGATTCGCTGCTGCATCCTCTCCATAGATGTCCTTCAGAGTGGTCTGGTGCTAGCTTTGGAACATGGGAGGAGAGACGGTGGTCTTGCAATAGAGAAGAGGGAGAGGCGAGACGGTGGTTTTGGAATGGAGATGATGGAGAGGAGAGGAGGTGGTTTTGCAATGGAGAAGATCAAAAGAGGGAGAGGCGAGACGATGGTTTTGGAATGGAGATGATGGAGAGGAGAGGAGGTGGTTTTGCAATGGAGAAGATGGAGAGGAGCGTGCGCTAGTGATTTAGGATTGGACGAGAGGGCCGGCGCGCTGTGACTGGATCAAAATCAAAATCAATTTACCCTTCAATTAAGAAAGCGACCCCACATTAACTAGTCTCCCATTTATTCTGGGTCATAATTGACCATTATTTTCGCACATAAAATATATGTTATACGTTGCAAAAATAGTATAATTTGAAAGTACATTCAGATACAAACCAAACCATACAATTTTTGGTGACATGCATTCACATTTTGCTTGTCAAATACAGTACGTGGTCAAACTTTGACCCAAAATACGCAAAACAACAAAAAAAATACTTCCAAGACCAGCGCTGCTCTTCCGCTCTTCTCGTCTTAAACCACCGCCGCTCCTCTCCTGTTCCAATCTAAATCCAGCGCCGGTCCTCTCCTCTTCCATTTCAAAACCACCGCCCCTCCTCGTTCCAGTCCAAAACCAGCATCGCTCCTCTCCCGTTCTAATCCAAAACCAGCGCTGCTCCTCTCATCTTCCATTCAAAAACCACCGCAAGCGAGTGAAGCTGCTGTGGAGAAGTAGATCGATGGAGGAGTACAACCGATACGTGAGGATCGCAGACGACAACCCTGTGAAGCTAGCTAGGATGTTGGAGATACAGTCTTGGTTTGACAACAAGGACCAACTAGCGGCGACAGCGACATCCATGGCCAAATATCTGCAACAGAGCGAAAAGGCGGCGATACTCCTGGAGGGAGTCGCGCGGGAGTACATAGAGCTGCTCCTCTGGGCCATGGAGCAAACAGATTCACCGAATCCGATCGTGAGGGAGCGGTGGTGGGAGTATCGATCCCAGATGGAGCATCCACCAGAGATTGAAGGATCGAGCATCTACGGGGTGTCGTTATTGAGGGTGTCCTACTAGAGCGAGCCGGTGGAGTCTTCGTCGACCGAACCCAACTGCAAGAGGAGAAAACCAGTTGGCCTAACGACGCTTCCCCGCCGTCCTCTCCCTCGCCGTTCACATCATCTCATGGGGCGGCTGTCTGCCGCTGAGGAATAGGAGGGGACTGCCCCCCAGCCCAATAGTCGGACAGGTTGTGAATTATCAGGAGGAGCTTAGGGTTGTCAGTATTTGCGTTGTGAATTGTGTTTTGTGTTGTGTATTTTGAGAGTACTTTCAGATATGAATGTCTTTTGAATTTCAGATTTGCAGTATTGACCATATGAAGTATTTTATGAATTCTAGAGATCTGTTTTTAGCACTTAAAAATGTAGTTTCATAGGAGTATAAAAGTGCAAACAATGTGATTCTCAGAGAAGAAACTGCAAGTTTCAGTTTCAGATAAGAAACTGCAAGTTCAATTTCATATAAGAAACTGCAACTTTCAGAGGCAGCGCATTTATATTAACACGACCTTTTCAAACAGGGTTAACATCATGTTGGAAGTTTTATTCATGGTCGAAAATGGAACTACCAGCCAGTTAACATCATGATGATCAACATTCATGCATAGCACATATTCATATGATGCACAGTCAAAGAGATATGCTATTTTCAAAATGCCCACACAATGTCGAGTGTGCGAAACACAGAGAAAACAAGGGACGAAGTTTTGGCAAGTGTTGGACATGGTGTGCGTAGATGACAATGGGGACCCACATGTCAATAAGGAAGAGGCAAAAAATTTGGAGATATTTTCCCTGAACAGGTGGAATCGAACCCGGGCGGAACAGCTGTCGGGTAGTGTCACTTGGCCACTAGGCTAGTTCAGTAGTTTCGTTAGTAATAAGGCACTTCCTCAGGTGGTCGGTTCCCCTCCTGCGCCTTTGTGCGCTCGCCGCGATGCTGCTGTCTACCATTGTGAACATGCTGAACAAACGAGAGGAATCTGGAGAGGACTATACATGGAGAGGCGGACAGTCGGGACCCACCAGGTCTATGGTCATACGCAAGCAAGTGCCTCATCAAAAAAATACTTCATCCTAATGCTATACTGACATTGGGCCCACGGGTTTGTCAACATAGTTACATTTTTTAGGTGCTTCAACATAGTTACTATAGGAGATAAATTCACAACGAAGCTGAGGAGCTGGCAGGTACATTTATTATCACTGGGGCAGCAAGTATCAGCTGGGTTTTGGGTTGCCCCGTCTAGGCTTTCGTTTTTAACATGCGCAGCCCACGACCTCGAATGGGAGGTCCATAGGCCTGTTTGTATTTTCTTGAGGGCCGTCACGTATTGACCGGCCTATGGACCTGCCTATGGACCTCCCATCCGAGGTTTTATTTTTCCTGAAACATCGGCAACCCAGTTTATGTATTTTTTTTGAAGAAAACGCAGAGGTCTGTTCTATTTTTCTATATAAGAATAGGAACGCCAGGTCCAACTTATGTTTCCCTTCTAACTATATTATATATATTTAAATTATTTTATATGTTATTATATATTATTTTTATTGTCATCATATATTTAATAGATACTTACATATGTAAGAGAACAATATCTCACATCTTATTAACTTATAAAAATAATTTCTTAACAATAAAATCCTGGATTGTTTTGGCACGAAAATCCTAGTGATTGTGTACAAAACCTTGGTAAGATTTAAGACGAATGTAATAATATCACTTATTATTTAAATATATTTATAACAAAATGCTCAGCCCCTTTTTATTTTTTGATAACATTGCTGGCCCAACCCAACATTATAATTAGAATTAGCCCAGCAAAATCGTGTATTTCCAGAAAGTGCAAATGGCCTGCAATTTTTTAGGAAATAAAATAAATGGGCCGCATGGACGCTACATTATTTGTTCACCCAGCTTAGCTAATGGACTATAATTCAAAAAAAGATCAAATTGACTATAAATTCTACCGCGCAAAAAGAAGACTGTAAATTCTGAAAAAATGGGTTGAATACATGCCACATTTTTGGAGGCTGAAATGTGGGCCAATAGGTCGAAGCCAACGCAAGTCGTTGTCAATTTAGTCAACAAATGATTCTGACATGTTAGCCATTTGATTTACATCCAACAACCGGCATCCATCTTAAATCTCTCGTCTTCTTCCTCCAGCGCCGCCGGAACCACCTCCCGCCTCCTACTGCTAGCAGCTCTGCTTAGCACGCTTCTCTATGAAGCGCTACTCCACCGTTGGCCAGGCCATCCCTCCACCCCTCCACACCACCCGTTCTTCTCCACCGACTGCCGAACCACACCGCACTAGAACCAGTTAACCCTCGTACACCTCTCCATCTGCGACTCTACTCCCACGTTTTCCCATCTCCGGCTCGTTGCTGTCCGGGGCCTCGACGTCGTCCACCACCTTGGATGCGCTCGGCACAGCGTGGTCAACATGGTCAACGAACGACACCATCGGAAGTAGACTATGCGTGGAGAGGCTGACAGCTGGGTCCACAGCCGCACACAAGGAAATGCCTCCTTATTACGCGCAAAATAATGATTCCTCCACCTGACATCTGGGACCCACCAGAAGGGCCTCTGTATTTCGCAAAAAAAACATGCCCCCTGCTGACAGGTCGGACCCACCAGCTATCTTCGCACGCAAGGAGGTGCCTCCTTATTACGCACAAAAAATTGAATACTCCCCCTGCCAGCTGGAACCCGGCATAGTGAGAGGCTGACTTGTGGGCCTACCAAGTTGACGGGGACGGAGCGCTTTGTCAACTTAGTCAATATGAACGATTCTAGCTCCTGTTACCGTACTATGTTCATCCAACAGCCGTAGTGCTTCTTCAACCTTTGGTCTTCTTGCTCCAGCCGCCCAAACCAGTGTCGGTCGTGCCGCGTGCTCCTGCCTCCCGTGGCCGGCTATGATGCCGCAGAGGCCTCACCGCCCCCTACTACTTCCACCGCTGGCCAGGCCATCCCTCTACTCACCCACACCCCTGTTATTCTGCAGCGACAGCAGCCTCACACCGCAGCCGAACCAGTGAACCCTCGTACTCCTCTCCGCGCGGGCTTCCACTGTCGTGTCTTCCCTGCCTCCGCGTCGTCCCCTTCCTAGGCCTCGCCGTCGTCCACCACCCTGGTGCTCTTCGCGTGGCATGGTCAACGTGGTCAAGGAACGACTTCCATCGGAGTACTGTACGTGGAGAGGCTAATAGCTGGGTCCACGGCGGCCGCAAGGAAGTGCCTCCTTATTACGCGCAAAATAATTATTCCTCCACCTGACAGTAGGGACCCATCGGACAGGTCACCGTATTTCACGAAACAAATGATTCGCCCCCTGACTGCTGGGACCCACCAGCTACATCTTCGCACACAAGGAAGTGTGCCCGGGCAACAAAAAAACGATTCGCCCCCCTGACTGTTGGGACCCACCAGCTACATCTTCGCACGCAAGGAAGTGCCTGACAGTCAGGACCCACCTGGTCGAAGCGTACGTAGCGTTGTCATTCTGGTCGTGAACGTGTACGTACATACTAGTGGATGTAGAGGCGCACATGTGTCGTAGTAGAGGCGCACACGTAGCATGTACACGTACGTACAGCGGCCAGTGTGCAAGAAAGAAAATACGGCCACGTACGTACATACGGGCGGGGTCTCGAACGCCTAGTCGCGCATATATACGTACGGCCAGGGCGTGTACATGGCTGGGTCAGAACGGAGAAACAACGTCGTCTTCGTGTTCATGGGGAGCCAACCGGCTGGGTCGGAACGGAATGCGTTGTCGTGTTCATCGGGACAGCTTGGACGGAATAGGTGATGGAAACGAGGCCTGGCGTACCACAGAATGAAGGAAACGGCCTTGTGTTCGACCAGCCACGTTCAAAACGGGATCCTGTTCATAGGGAGAGGTATGGCATACCGCAAAATGGAGGAAACGGACTTGTGTTGGACCTCCTACGGTCGAAACGGGGTCCTATTGATCGGGAGGGGTGTGGCGTACCACAAAATGGACGAAACGGACTTGTGTTGGAGCGCTACGGTCGAAACGGAGATCCTGTTCATCGGGAGGGGTGTGGCGTACTGCAAAACGGGACTCCACGGGATACTGTTCATCTCCACCGTCGACCTCCTCTAGCCTCCACGGGCTACTGTTCATCCACCGTCGACCTCCTCTAGCCTCCACCTGCGACTGTTCATCCACGGGCTCCTGTTGATCCAACCTCCACGGCGCGCTACTCCACCGGCTACTGTTCAACCACCCCTCTCCACGGGCTCCTGTTCAACCACCCCTCCACGGGCTACTGTTCATCCACCCCTCCACCGTCTACTGTTCATCCAGCCCTCCACAGGGTCGTCCTGCTCATCCAGCCCCAACCGGCTTGATCAATCGGGGTCATGTTCATCCAGAGGCAATGCCACGGGGTCCTATTCATCCACCCCCACCGCTAACTATTCATCCACCCCCCCCCCCGCAACGCTCACTGTTCATCCAGAGGTAGCATCAATCCGCTTCAGTTAGCAGTAGTAGCGAAGGAATCGCTCGATCGGGTTCAGTTAACAGCCATCGATCGATCGCTCGGGTTTAATAATGCGTAGCCTGTAGTGCAATCGCTCGGGTTTCAGTTAGAGCCCAACGCCTCACTCGGGTTCAGTTATAGCCAACGCCTCGCACACATGCGCGTACGTGTACGAGAGAAACACGCATCGCTCGGCCCCCGACCACCCACCGTAACCGGGAACTCGCCGAAATTTTCCTCGCCCTCGCTTCTACCACGGTTTTTTCCGTCATGGACGGCCCAAAGAATGTCATGCAGCGGCGTCTCCGGCCCGCCCAGGACGAAAAGCCCATTTTCTGTCATGATTTTTTGTCATAGAAGTAGGAGCCACCACATCTATGATGATACCGGGTTTTGTCACAATTATCGTCATAGAAGTGTCATAAGTATGACAGAAAAAAAATCCGTTTGGCCCAAAATGTCACGGATGTGTCTTTTTTCTAGTGAATACTAGGTTCAACTTTAATTTTCTCAGAAGGTGTATGTCAGATTTCGGGTTCCGGCAGACCCTTGAGGTTTGAACACTGGGGTGGGCATGAAGATCTCTCCCCTACCAGCTCATGCATCGAAGTCTCACAAAGATCTAAGCAAGAAGGATGAACACACAAGGGACACGAGATTTATACTGGTTCAGGCCACCATTGTGGTGTAATACCCTACTCTAGTGTGTGGTGTGGTGGATTGCCTCAGGGGCTGATGATGGACAATACAAAGGGAGAACAGCCTCGCGAGGGGCTGTTCTTGAGCTGGTGCAATGAACTGCTAGGGCGAGTTCAGTCGCCTCTCTCTCTCTCTGATCGATCTATTCTCCAAATCCGATCCCTAGATGCCTCTACCCTATGGTGGCTAGTCCTATTTATAGAGGGAGGCCTTGGGCCTCTTCCCAAATAATGAGTGAGAAGGGCGCCAACTATTGGCCATTTTGAAGGGGAACATCTGGTACACTTATCCTGACTAAAGTTGGTCTTCGACTGCCAAAGGCTCTGACGATGACGCCGTCCTGGGCACCACGATGACCTCCATCCTGCCGCTCTACTGGTCTTGGTCTTGTTGCACCGAAACGGTAACCTTTGCCTGATGCCTTGGCCTGTGCTTGCCCCCTTTGCACCGAAAGGTCAACAAGGACACTGCGCAGGCCGGCGCCCGCCTGGCGCCTGCTTGGTCTCGATCGTCATGGCTTGCGTCACGGGCTCCTCGGGAGGTACCCCGCCTTGATCTCTCTGCCTCCTCACGAGCCTGGCTAAGGAGGCTGCTCCTGAGGAAGCTTCCTGTTGTCCGCCCCGCGAGGCTTGGCCCCTCGCGAGGGTCTTGAGCTTGAGCTGGTGAAGCTGAGCTTCATTGGGCCCCCACCTGAGCCATGCCGCAGGCTGCAGGCAGGCAAGTCTGGGGACCCCTGTTCCTAGAACACCGACAGTAGCCCCCGGGCCCAAGGTGAAGCACCGCGGGCCCCAACAGCCTGCGGCCTCGGGCACCGCATGGCGATTGATTGGACGTGGGCGTCTCCGCTTCCCCATGATGCCTCGGTAACCGCACGACTTGACAAGTCCCTGCATGCAAAAATGGGTCATGATTACCTGCGATCATGGAGGCCGACGGTTGGCCTCCTCCGGCTATAAGTACGGAACGACGTGAGCCATTCCAGTTCATCTCCCCCTGCTACTACTTTCTCCTTCATCCTCGCCCTTGCTCCACCTCACGCCGATGGCACCAATTCGCTGGTTTTCTGCAGAAGAGAAGGGGAAGCCCCCCCGAGAGGGTCCCGACCCGCTTCCGCCGAAGAAACGACTAGTCCTCTCCCGCCGAGACGAGGGCGCTCGGCAGGAGGCATCGAGGCCCTGGTACGAGCGGCCGCCACCGGGGTTCCTGCTGCCCTTGTACGCCCGCATCGAGGGCTCTAGAGAAGAGAGCGCCGAGCGACACCGACGGTGCCACCGTCGACGCCGGCGGGTCACGGCGGTGCACGTCGTTCCTCCTGGAGTCCATGCTGAGGGCTCCTCTCGCGAGCTTGTGCTCCATGCCGCCATGCCTCCTCGATCTTGGATCCGCCTTCCTCCCTCCTTCGCCTTCAAGATCCCGCCGAGGGGGCCTCTCGAGCTCTGGCTGCAACACGCTGCCTGCAGTACCCCTGCGACCGGAGCGGAGGTCGAGGTTGTCGCTCCGGGCAAGGTCTACATGACCCGCGGCTAGGGCGAGATCGCCCGGGTC
The DNA here is from genome assembly GCF_018294505.1 of Triticum aestivum. Taxonomy (NCBI): domain Eukaryota; kingdom Viridiplantae; phylum Streptophyta; class Magnoliopsida; order Poales; family Poaceae; genus Triticum; species Triticum aestivum. Next base: position 395,849,835 of record NC_057801.1, read on the forward strand.
TGCCGGACAGGGGGCGCCCTCATAATCCACCTTGAATACGATGGTGCCTCCCTGATGTTCTTCAAGGTCTTCAACGCGGAAGGACGCCGGCTGGAATGTTGCCCCGGGAAAGGCGGCCGGAGCATCATCGTGGCGAGGACCAGGCTCGCCAGCCGCTTCCCCAGCAGCTCCTCCGGCGACAGCGGAGGTGTCGGAGGGTCCAGCGACTCCGCCGAGCTTCACGCGACTCCGGAGACAAGCGACGACAGCTACAAGCCCCCGAGCTCGCGTCGCTCCCGGAGCAGGACAGCTGCATTAGGCCGCCGACGCTGCTGATCTGGATGGGGTTGGCGCCAATGCTTGACGGACCACTGTTGATGATGGCGTCTCTTACGGAGGTGCGCGTAGTTAGCGCTTCCTAGGATTAGCACCTTTTGTTCCCTGCGAGGAATCGAAGTATCACCCCGCGGGGGTATGTAAGGCGCTGGTCATGTCTTTTGTAAATATTATGTTCCTAGTATGAATCGATGCGAGATGCTTGTCCTGTCCAGGCTTGGCTCCCCCTTTCTTCCCTCACGAGGGCCTGGTGCTCTACGCTGACAGGTCCCGGTCCCCGGGCAGACTTCAGCCATCGCTGGTATGCCAGGTCGCGATGCCGTGGTCAAGGCCATGAGGTGAGCAGCCCAAGGTCCAGTAAGAGCCCCTGAGTCGCAATGCTCAGGAGGTCCCCTTTAGCGCTCAAGCAGCCTCCGCTGGGCAAGAGAGGTAGGCAACGTTGCCGTGACAGAGCTGCACTAGGCGAGGGTTTGGCGCTAAGTCGAATCAGTTTTCACGTGACTTATCTCGTAGGTTTGGAGTGGCCTTCGGCGAAGTGTCGGGCCTGCGTGGCGGCAGCTGAGGTGAGGCTGGGTTATGCCCTCGAGAGCTTCTTCCCTCTCCCCCGCACTTTCCTTAATGCTCTACATCCTCAGGTCCCGGCCCTCGAGCGAGCTCAGCCGCCGCTGGTATGATAGGTCGCGATGCCATCGGTCAAGGACAGGGGGTGAGGGCTAGAGAGCCAGTAAGAGCCCATGAGTCACGATGCTCAGGTACCCCCCCTTTTAACGCGCGAGTGGATCGTGCCGGAAAGAAGGAGAGAAGGCTCGCGATGCCACCAGCGTTACTCTTGGAGCGGGTCCTGCATATCAATCACGAGGGGAAACAAGGTCAGTTGTTACGGTTGCCAGCCAACCATTGGTCGCTTCGAGGGAGCGATTGGGGCACTGAGGGCCTGGTGAGGTGGCGCTTGCGGGGCTGCCGCGGCCAGAGCTCAGCCACTCAGATTTTTCGGCGTTTGCAGGGATGGACCCATGCGCAAGTGCCGTGCCAGAGCGAGCGGCTCCAAAGGTAGGTGTCAATCGAGCAGGCGATTAAGTCAAGCAGGTTAAGCATGAAGGAGCAAATCCATTTCAGATAGATGCGGAAGAAGTAAATGCCACTGGGTCTGGCCCGAGCAGCTTGGTGATAATGCAGCCCGAGGGGCATCCCCCACAAGGTAGGTAAAGAGCATAAGCAAAACGGATACATGCCGTAGGGACGGACCCACGTGACCTGGGAATGATGCAGCGCTGCGGGCGCTCCCAGCTGAAAACGAAACTTGGAAGGATGTCACCTGATACTGTTGGGGATGAAGTGTCGGAGTAGCTGACGATGCGTGGTAAAGAAGCCACCCCTCACGAGCCTTCGGAGCCCTGAGCCTCGGGAGGCTCTAGGGGCCCGGGCGGCTCCTCAAGGTCCATCTCCATCTCCTCTAGGAACGCGCGGTTCCTGGCCATCTAAGCTTCAAGGATGCTCCTCATTAGGCGCTGGTGGGCAGCAGCTGTGTTCGGCAGGCCGAAGGGCATGCGAACGTAGTTCTGAGGTGGACCCTCACAACATCCCACGCGAGAAGGCCAGAGGCGCTCCTGAGACGCGGCTCTGTTGAGTCATGGAACGTCGATGCAGACACGCAGCCCACTATCCTTGCCGGGATGTGGGGCTACGGCGGGTAGGCGCCTGCTGCCGCGCATGACTCTTGACTCCTGCAGCTCTTGAATGTTCTTCGCGACGAACTCCTGAAGGTTTGGCCCTCCTTGCCTCATGCCTTCCTGAGGGAAACATGCCTTGAAGCACGCCTCCAAGTGGTGCCCGAGCGCCTCCCTCGTGACCTTGGCAAAGTCAGTGACTCTCCAAGAAAGAGCCCCCGAGCCCTGCCCGAGGAGGGCGCCGGGCGTGCCTTCCTATGCGATAGAGGGTGGCGCCCCTTGAACGGGCGTGGATCCTTACGCAACACCTCCGGAGGCGCCTGCCTCGTGAGGGTTTGGGCCAGGTGAAGCCTTCTTCTTCTTAGGGACCGCCCCTGGGAGCCTCCCACTCCTGTGATCTGGGTCTTCGATTGCCACGGCTTGGAAGGCACGCTCAAGAGAACACACTGCATCCCTTTCCTCACAAGGCACTGTGATGATTCCACCGCTTCCTGGCATCTTGAGGACATTGTAGCCATGGTGAGTCACTGCCATGAACTTGGCCAGGGCTGGGTACCCAAGGATGGCATTGTACGGCAGGCGAACATGGCCGACGTCGAAGTCAATGAGCTCGGTGCGGTAGTTGTTGCGCTGCCCAAAGTTGACATGAAGGTGAACTTGCCCTATCGGAACAGTGGAACCATCAGTGACTCCTGAGAATGGCTTGGTTGGCTGAAGCTGATCGTATGGCACTTGGAGATTCTTGAATGTCTTGACGGGCAGGACGTTGAGTCCAGCTCCGCCATCGATGAGGGTCCTGGTGACTTGCACATTGCTGATGACTGGGGAACAAAGCATCGGGAGGAAGCCGGCCGTTGCTGCGCACTTGAGCTGATCCACTGAGCTGAACGTGATAGCGCACGCTGACCACCTGAGAGGGCGTGTGGCCTCAAGCTTGGGGAGGACTGCATTCACCTCACGAGCAAACTGCTTGAAGATGCGCTGAGAGGCTGGGGCCTGAGCGCCGCCTAGGATGCAAGCGATTGCGCACGGCTCCTGGAAGCCCCCAGCCCCTCGTCCTGGTGATGGTCTTCATTCCTCCTTGGCGGCGGTGGCAGAGGAGGGAGGCCTGCGTTACCTTGAGGGCGGTCCTCACGAGGCTGATCCCTCCAACCTCCCTCACGAGGCTGGTCCTGCCAGCGGTCCTTGTGAGGTTGGTCACGCCACCCTTAGCGAGGGCCATGGTCTTCCCATCGTCCTCCACCTATTCCTCCTCGGCCATAGCCCCGGTCGTTGCGGTCGGGACGTCGACCGATATGCCCATCTCGCACAGCCCTGAGCTCTTGACATTCATTGGTGTTGTGGGTGTGGAGGTCGTGGTACACGCAGTATCGGCTGCCCTTGGATGACTCAGGTTGATCCTTGCATCGCTTGGTGTCTGGCTCTACTGCGAGCACGGCAGCCCCCTTGCGCTTCACGTCTTTGACCTTGGGCTTCTTCTCTTCTGGGTCGGTAGCCGGAAGCTCGAGGAGGGAGAGGCGCCCTTCCTCAGCCCTGGCGCACTTGGTCGCCAAGTTGAACAGCTCCAGTGATGTGCATAGGTCTTCATGGATTGCTAGCTCCTCTTTCATCTTGATGTCACGCACGCCATCGGAGAAGGCTGAGATGATGGCCTCCTCAGTCACCCTGGGGATCTTGAGGTGGGCGTTGTTGAAGCGCTGGATGTACTTCTGCAGGGTCTCTCCTGGTTGTTGCTTGATGTGGCGTAGGTCACTCATGGCCGGGGGCCGGTCGCGAGTGCCTTGGAAGTTGGCGATGAAGCGGGTGCGCATCTCGTCCGAGGAGGAGATCGTGCCAGGAGCCAGGTTCAGGAGCCAGGTGCGGCCACCGTCCTTGAGCGCCATGGGAAACCAATTCGCCATGACCTTTTCGTCCCCGTTGGCGGCTTCGATGCCCAGCTTGTAGAGCTAGAGAAACTCTGCGGGGTCGGCAGTGCCGTCGTAGCAAGGAGGCAGGTCCGGCTTGAACTTGCCGGGCCATGCGACGCTACGCAGCTCGGAGGTGAAGGCGCGGCAGCCTGTAGTGGCCACCGGAGCTCTCTGCTGATGCGGGGCTTGCTCCTAGAGATTCCCGTGCACCGCTGCCTGGAGCAGCGCGGAGTCTTGACGTGGCAGTGCAGGGATGCGGTCACGGCGCTCTGGTGCTGGGAGCACGCGAGCACCTTCTTGGGGATGAGGGATTTCCTGGCAGCTCCTTTCTTGTCACGCAGGCGCCGGACGCGGAGTGTCTCATCCTGGGGACACGCGCCTTGGAGCCAGAGCGCCTTCTTGGGGAGGAGGTGGTGGAGGCACCTCCTGCTCCTCGCCTCCTGCGCAGGATGGAGGGCGAGGCAGCGAGAGGGATGACATGGGAGAGCCCCCTGCGGTGCTGACGAGCTCGGTGATGCGGGCGAGCCAGTCCTCGTAGAGGTCGTCGACAGGACGGTGGTGCAGGAGCTCACGCGCCAGGAGCAGCGCGGCATGCACGTCCGTGGGGCCGCGACGGGCGTGGGACGACGAACCGGCCGTAGTCAGCGACGGGATGGTGGTGCGGCCGTCGCGCCGCACCGAAGGATGCAGGGACGAGGCCTGCTGCTTGTTCCCCGACGGGCCGGTGGCCGCGTTGGCGTCAGGTGACGGGGAACGATGAGGGTGTCCGCCAACGGGCGCCGTCTGGGCGACGCGGGTGGCGAGAACAGCCCGATGCTCGGCGCGAGCTTGGCGAGCGTCAGCCATGGTCACGACGGAAGATCACACGCGACCAACGGAAGAAGGATTCCGGCGCACCCCTACCTGGCGCGCCAAATGTCGTATTTCGCATTCCGGCAGACCCTTGAGGTTCGAACACTGGGGTGCGCACGAAGATCTCTCCCCTACCAGCTCACGCGTCGAAGTCTCGCAAAGATCTAAGCAAGAAGGATGAACACATAAGGGACACGAGATTTATACTGGTTCAGGCCACCATTGTGGTGTAATACCCTACTCCAGTCTGTGGTGTGGTGGATTGCCTCAGGGGCTGATGATGAACAATACAAAGGGAGAACAGCCTCACGAGGGGCTGTTCTTGAGCTGGTGCGATGAACTGCTAGGGCGAGTTCAGTCGCCTCTCTCTCTCTCTCTGATCGATCTGTTCTCCAAATCCGATCCCTAGATGCCTCTACCCTGTGGTGGCTAGTCCTATTTATAGAGGGAGGCCTTGGGCCTCTTCCCAAATAATGAGCGGGAAGGGCGCCAACAATTGGCCATTTTGAAGGGAAACATCTGGTACACTTATCCTGACTAAAGTTGGTCTTCGGCTGCCAAAGGCTCTGACGATGACTCCATCCTGGGCTCCACAATGACCTCCATCCTGCCGTTCTACTGGTCTTGGTCTTGTTGCATCGAAACAGTAACCTTTGCCTGATGCCTTGGCCTGTGCTTGCCCCCTTTGCACCGAAAGGGAAACAAGGACATTGCGCAGGCCGGCGCCCGCCTGGCGCCCGCTTGGTCTCAATCGTCATGGCTTGAGACACGGGCTCCTCGGGAGGTAGCCCGCCTTGAACTCTCTGCCTCCTCGCGAGCCTGCCTGAGGAGGCTGCTCCTGAGGAAGCTTCCTGTCATCCGCCCCGCGAGGCTTGGCCCCTCGCGAGGGTCTTGATCTTGAGCTGGTGAAGCTGAGCTGCATTGGGCCCCCACCTGAGCCACGTCGCAGGCCGCATGCAGGCAAGTCTGGGGACCCCCGTTCCCAGAACGCCGACAGTGTAGGTGTTCTAGTATTACACTTACGAACCAGAGTTGAAGCTTTAGCATGATCCTTTATTCTAACAGGGAAAGGTCGTTTCTCAACATAAGCAGTAGGAACAGTAGAATCAACATTATAAGTGATCGTCTTTTCTTCAACCTTAATAGGTGCAACTACTTTTACTTCAATGGAGGATTATATTTAAACCACTTCTCCTTAGGGAGGTCAACATGAGTATTAAAGGATTCATAGAAAGAAGCTACTATCTCAGAGTCAAGTCCATAATTAGTGAATTCACGGAAAACATCGGTATCCATAAAAGATTAAACACAATCAAATTTAGGTGTTATACCTGACTCCTTACCTTCGTCGAGATCCCAATCTTCAGAGTTGCGTTTAATTCTTTCCAATAAATCCCATTTGAATTCAATGGTCTTCATCATATGATGAGCCAGTACAAGAAGTATCGAGCATGGAGCGATTATTGAGAGAAAGCCGAGCATAAATTTTTTGAATAATAATTTCTCTTGAGAGCTCATGATTGGGGCATGAATATAACATTGACTTAAACCTCCCCCAAGCTTGAGTGATGCTTTCTCCTTCACGAGGCCAAAAATTATATATATAATTATGATCACGATGAACAAGATGCATAGGATAAAACTTCTGATGAAATTCCAATTTCAGTCGGTTGTAGTTCCATATCCCATATCATCACATAGCCTAAACCATGTCAATGCCTTTCCATTCAAATATAAAGGGAAGACCTTCTTCTTGATAACATCCTCGGGCATACCTACAAGATTAAATAATCCACAAACTTCATCCACATAAATTAGGTGCAAATCGGGATGTAATGTTCCATCTCCTGTAAAAGGATTAGCTAGTAGTTTCTCTATCATACCCGAAGGAATTTCAAAGTAATCATTTTTAGTAGGGTCAATAGGTTGAGGAGCAAATCTTTTCTCTACTGGTCGGGGTGAAGATACCCCGAACAAGCCCTTCAAAGGATTTCTTTGCATAGTAACAAGTGATAGTAAATTTCAGCACACTATATAAATTTTTCCTTACCAAAGGTGCTTCACTCCCCGGCACCGGTGCCAGAAAAGAGTCTTGATGACCCACAAGTATAGGGGATCTATCATAGTCCTTTCGATAAGTAAGAGTGTCGAACCCAACGAGGAGCAGAAGGAAATGACAAGCGATTTTCAGTAAGGTATTCTCTGCAAGCACTGAAATTATCGGTAACAGATAGTTTTATGATAAGGTAATTTGTAACGGGTAACAAGTAACAATAGTAAATAAAGTGCAGCAAGATGACCCAATCCTTTTTGTAGCAAAGAACAAGCCTGGAGAAATTCTTATAGAAAGGAAAACGCTCCCGAGGACACATGGGAATTGTTGTCAAGCTAGTTTTCATCACACTCATATGATTCGCGTTCATTACTTTGATAATTTGATATGTGGTTGGACCGGTGCTTGGATACTGCCCTTATGATTATCCCCTGTTGCAAGCATCCACAACTACAAAAGAAGTATTAAGGTAAGCCTAACTATAACATGAAACATATGGATCCAAATCAGCCCCTTACAAAGCAACGCATAAACTAGGGTTTAAGCTTCTGTCACTCTAGCAACCCATCATCTACTTATTACTTCCCAATGCCTTCCTCTAGGACCAAACAATGGTGAAGTGTCATGTAGTCGACGTTCACATAACACCACTAGAGGAAAGACAACATACATCTCATCAAAATATCGAACGAATACAAAATTCACATGACTACTTATAGCAAGACTTCTCCCATGTCCTCGGGAACAAACGTAACTACTCACAAATCATATTCATGCTCATAATCAGAGGGGTGTTAGTATTCACAAAGGATCTAAACATATGATCTTCCACCGAATAAACCAACTAGCATCAACTACAAGGAGTAATCAACACTACTAGTAACCCACAGGTACCAATATGAGGTTTTGAGACAAAGATTGGATACAAGAGATGAACAAGGGTTTGAGAGGAGAAGGTGCTGGTGAAGATGTTGATGGAGATTGACCCCTGCCGCTGAGAGGATCGATGGTGATGACGATGGTGATGATTTCCCCTCCCGGAGGGATGTTTCCCCGGCAAAACAGCACTGCCGGAGCCCTAGATTGGTTTCGCCAGGTTCCGCCTCGAGACGGCGCCGCTTCATCCCGAAAGCTTCCTCCCTATTTTTCTCCAGGGCGAAAGACTTCATATAGCAAAAGATGGGCACCGGAGGTCTGCCAGGGGACCCACGAGACAGGGGGCATGCCCAGGGGGTAGGGCGCGCCCCCACCCTCGTGGCTAGGGCGTGGGCCCCCTCTGGTTGATTCTTTTGACAGTATTTTTTTATATATTCCAAAACATGCCTCCATAAAGTTTCAGGACTTTTGGTGTTGTGCAGAATAGGTCTCTAATATTTGCTCCTTTTCCGGCCCAGAAATCCAGCTGCCGTCCTCTCCGTGTAAACCTTGTAAAATAAGAGAGAATAGGCATGAGTTTGTGACATAGTGTGTAATAACAGCCCATAATGCAATAAATATCGATATAAAAGCATGATGCGAAGTGGACGTATCACATTACATTGATGAATTGGAGCTAGTTATGTGTCACCCAAGGTTATAACTATTGCATGATGAATGCCATCCGGCATAATTATCCATCACTAATCCAATTCCCACGAGCTCTTTACATATTGATCTTTGCTAAGTTACTTTGTCGTTACTACTGTTACCATCACTACAAAACTACTACTATTACTTTTGCCACCGTTACCGTTACTTCCATACAACTTTGCTACTAAAAACTTTTCTGCGGATATTAATTCTTTCAGGTGTGGTTGAATTGACAACTCAACTGCTAATACTCATGAATATTCTTTGGCTCCCCTTCTGTCGAATCAATAAATTTTGGTTGAATACTCTACCCTCGAAAACTATTGCGATCCCCAATACTTGTGGGTTATCAGCGGCCTTACTGTAAGCCTTCCATTCCCCTCCCGCAGACCTCCACCAATGACATGGCACAGAAGGATCATCTGCCACTAGTCTTCCAGTTTGGTGAAGTCGACTCTGAGTCGGACGAGATATAAAATAAGGAGGAATGGGGCCTCATGGACATGGCCCTGAACAAGCTGGCCATGGTGGTTGCTGCACCCGCCCCCGTCCCAGCTCCCATCCCCGGGCCAACGACCATCCACATAGCATTGACGGGCTGGTCCCCGAGCACAATCGCAGAGCTGGAAGCCGTCGGCGTCAGCGAGGTCTCCGCGGACCCGCTCAAGCTCGTGTATATGCCAGCGCCAGCGCTCATGCCCATGCACGCCCCTGCACCCACCGCGGCGTCGTTCCCCGTGCATATGCCTGCACCCGTCGCGCTCATGCCCATGCGCGCGCCCCCTCAGCCGCATGGGACGCCGTTGTTAACTGCTACCTTGCAACACTGCGAGTTGCCATCCTCCCGTGCCCTGCACGTCGATCGCTTGACGACAGGATGTTTGATTTCCAAGTGAAGAACATTTTGTGTTGCCTTGAAGACTTCAACAACGGCGTCCCGGAGGACGACAATAACAATGCCAGCGCGGCATGCCGCCTCCATCTCCGCGTCAATTAGTTTTTTGGGTTTAATACTGTATCTTGATCATATGAATATAAACTTGCAGTGTGATTGAATGAAAGATATGGTTTGAACGAACTTGCGTTTTTCTCTTTGAATGTACAGACTTATCAAACGATTTTCTTTCAAAAAAACATCCATGGTTTTTAAATATAAAACACTCATCACAAATGTTTTAGATAGAACACCCCTATGCAAAACCGACAGCTTCCCGAGGAAGCCAAGGGAAAATGTGCCGAGCAGGATTTGTGCAGCTCTTGATCGTAAACGTTTTAGATAGAACACCCGTATGCAAACCAACAGCTTCCTCTGTAAGCCAAGGGAAAATGCGCCGATCAGGATTTGTGTAGCTCTTCATCGCAAATGTTTTAGATAGAACACATGTATGCAAAGTGAGAGCTATGGTCTTCCGCAGTAAGCCAAGGGAAAATTTGCCATGCAGGATATGTGCATCTCTTCAACGCAAACGGTTCAGATTGAATACGATATGCAAAGCGAGACTTCATCGCTAAGCCAAGAGAAAATCTGGCACACATGATTTGTACATCCCTTCAACGCATACGTTTTTTCGGATGATCCGTGTGCAACCACGTAAAGACAATTTGATAGATTTGCATCTGTCATATTGGGTATATTGCCATTTGTCAAACTGGAAAGATTGACATTTGCTGATCTAGTAACATTGCCCTTTGTCAACCTTGTAACCCTGCCATTTGTCGAAATATGCAGCTAAAAAGCACTAGCACTATCTAGTTTTGCAACAGAAATTCAGTAAACATAGATTTCATTCATAGATTCAGCAGTCGTTCTTTATACAAACAGTTCAACTTGACAGCTGAACCGACCAAACTTTTCCCCAAGTGTTGCCAACCACGTACTAAAATAGCTAGTTCAACTATATATACTAGCTAATTTTAAGTATGTACAGTTCAACCACATCTATAGTCAGATGAACTGAACAAACTAGCCCCTAAATACTACTACTACAGAGGAGCTTTGTACTACTTCCGACAACCTATCCTATCTCGAGTGTGCTCAGTAAGAGGCGGAGGAGGAGGAGCCTACCGACGAGCTAGACAACTGGAATACGGTGCCTGCCGCTGCTGCACCTTTAGCAACGCTCACCTCAAACGCCCTTTGCCGCTCCAGACGACCCCTCTCGATGTGGCGAGACTCCTTGTAGATCTCCTCATTCCATGCCTCTGGGGCTGCGTGTGATGCGGCCACGGTGGTGGTAAGACTCTTAGCGTGCTCTACCAGGTGCTCCTCCTCCTCCCGTAGGAACTCGATGTAGCACGCAAGGTCGCTGACACACATGTGGGGCTCAACCTCCACCTCCCACCTATGAGGGATGGTGGTAGAGAGGGTGATGACCCCGGCGATCGACAGAGGGCTGGCAGCCATGCCAGCCGACGTGGGGTGGCGGCCACGACGGCCACCTCCCTCCTTCGGGCCGTAGTGCGGAGCGGGTGATGGCCACCATGGCCGACAGTGGGGTGGCGACCATGACGGCCACCTCCCACCTTCCGGCCATGGTGGCGGAGCAGGCAATGGCCCTGGCTTTCGACGATGGTGTGGCGGCAGATGGTGGGGTGGCGGCAACGGCGGCCGGCAACAGCTGCCGATGGGCAGTGTCGCGGAGCATGTGGTGGGTGTTGCTCGCACACCCAACAGGGATGCCACGCGCACTACACTACGTCGGGGACTGCGCCGCCACCGCGGTGCAGCCTCCCAGCTGGAGCTGTCCTCTGAGGATGGCGGAGTGGCTGAGTGATGACGACAGATCGGTGACATTAGTGATTGTGGGAGAAGCATATGAGATAAGCTACAGGGAGGGAGGGGAAAATTTGACGCAGGACTCGACGGCCGTGAGGGTTTATATAGAAGGCCGGTGAGCATTGGGATTTTGGGGGATTTCACTAAGTCGGGTGTCGGTGTCAAAATCGGCGGATCTTGTGTAGGGGGTCCCAAGTTGTGTATCTAGGATCAATGGGGAACAACAGGCAATGAACATGGTGTTTACCCAGGTTTGGGCCCTCTCGAAGAGGTAAAACCCTATGTCCTGCTTGATTGTATTTGATGTATAATATGGTTACAGAGTAGATCTACCTAGAGATCTGCTATGTCTTGAGCTTGCGTTGGTTTTCCTCGAAGAGGAGAGGGTGATGCAGCAAAGTGTAGCGTAAGTATTTCCCTCAGTGTTTGAGAACCAAGGTATCAATCCAGTAGGAGGCTCCTCAAAAGTCCCACGCACCTACACAAACAAACAAAGAACTCGCAACCAACACAATAAAGGGGTTGTCAATCCCTTCACGGCCACTTGCGAAAGTGAGATCTAATAAAGATAGTAAGATAAGATAAATATATTTTTGGTATTTTATAATATAGATGCAAAAAGTAAAGATGCAAATAAAAGTAGATTGGAAGCAAATATGATAAGAGATAGACCCGGGCGCCATAGGTTTCACTAGTGGCTTCTCTCAAGATAGCGTAAGTATTACGGTGGGTGAAAAAATTACTGTCGAGCAATTGATATAAAAGCGAATAATTATGAGATTATCTAGGCATGATCATGTGTATAGGCATCACGTCCGTGACAAGTAGACCGACTCCTGCCTGCATCTACTACTATTACTCCACACATCGACTGACTCCTGCCTGTATCTAGAGTATTAAGTTCATAAGAACAGAGTAACGCATTAAGCAAGATGACATGATGTAGAGGGATAAACTCAAGCAATATGATATAAACCCCATCTTGTTATCCGCGATGGCAACAATACAATACGTGCCTTGCAACCCTTTCTGTCACTGAGTAAGGACACCGCAAGATTGAACCCAAAGCTGAGCACTTCTCCCATTGCAAGATAGATCAATCTAGTAGGCCAAACCAAACTGATAATTCAAAGAGACTTGCAAAGATAACTCAATCATACATAAAAGAATTCAGAGAAGATTCAAATATTCTTCATAGATAAACTTGATCATAAACCCACAATTCATTGGATCTCGACAAACACACCGCCAAAAGAGTTTACATCGAATAGATCTCCACAAGAGAGGGGGAGAACATTGTATTGAGATCCAAAAAGAGAGAAGAAGCCATCTAGCTAATAACTATGGACACGTAGGTTTGTGGTAAACTACTCACAACTCATCGGAGGGGCAATGATGTTGATGTAGAAGCCCTCCGTGGTCGATTCCCCCTCCGGCAGAGTGCCGGCGAAGGCTCCCAGATGAGATCTCGCGTATACAGAAGGTTACAGTGGTGGAAATTGTGTTTCGTCTGCCCCCTGGATGTTTTCGGGGTACGTAGGCTTATATAGGAGGAAGAAGTACGTCAGTGGACGCCCGAGGGGCCCACGAGATAGGGGGCGCGCCCTCCTATCTCGTGGGAGCCTCAGCTGCTTCTTGACTTGCACTCCAAGTCCTCTGGATCACGTTCATTCCAAAAATCACGCTCCCGAAGGTGTCATTATGTTTGCACTCCGTTTGATATTCCTTTTCTTCGAAATACTGAAATAGGAAAAAAACAGCAATATGGGTTGGCCCTCCGGTTAGTAGGTTAGTCCCAAAAATGATATAAATGTGTAAAATAAAGCCCATAAACATCCAAAAGGGGTAATATAATAGCATGGAACAATCAAAAATTATAGATACGTTGGAGACGTATCAAGCATCCCCAAGCTTAATTCCTGCTCGTCCTCGAGTAGGTAAATGATAAAAAAGTGAATTTTTGATGTGGAATGCTACCTAGCATAATTCTCAATGTAATTTTCTTTACTGTGGCTTGAATGTTCAGGTCCAAATGATTCAAAGTAAAAGTTCATATTGATAAAAGAAATAGTAACACTTCAAGCATACTAATCAAAGTAATCATGTCTTCTCAAAATAACATGGCAAAAGAAAGTTCATCCCTACAAAATCATATAGTTAGGCTATGCTTCATTTTCGTCACACAAAGATGTTCCCAACTTCTATACCCCGATGACAAGCCAAGCAATTGTTTCATACTTAAATAATCTCAAACTTTTTCAACCTTCACGCAATACATGAGCGTGAGCCATGGATATAGCACTATGGGTGGAATAGAATATGATGATGGGGATTGTGTGGAGAAGACAAAAAAGGAGAAAGTCTCACATTGACGAGGATAATCAACGGGCTATGGAGATGCCCATCAATTGATGTCAACATGAGGAGTAGGGATTGCCATGCAACGGATGCACTAGAGCTATAAATGAATGCTCAACAAAAGAAAACTAGTGGGTGTGCATCCAACTTGCTTGCTCACGAAGACCTAGGGCATTTGAGGAAGCCCATCGTAGGAATATACAAGCCAAGTTCTATAATGAAAAATTCCCACTAGTATGAAAAAGACAACTTATGAGACTCACTATATGAAAAACATGGTGCTACTTTGAAGCACAAAATATGAGACTCACTACATGAAGAACAAGGTGCTACTTTGAAGCACAAGTGTGGAAAAAGAGATAGTAACATTGCCCTTTTTATTTTTTTATTTTTTTTCTTTTTCTTTTTTTTGGGCCTTCTTTTTTTTGGCCTTTCTTCTTTTTCTTTTTTTCTTTGGGCAATGCTCTAATAATGATGATCATCACACTTCTATTGATTACAACATATGAATTACAACTCGAAACTAGAACAAGATATGACTCTATATGAATGCCTCCGGCGGTGTACCGGGATGGTGCAATGAATCAAGAGTGACATGTATGAAAAATAATGCATGGTGGCTTTGCCACAAATACGATGTCAACTACATGATCATGCAATGGCAATATGACAAAAGTAAAGTATGTCATGATGATGATGAACGGAACGGTGGAAAGTTGCATGGCAATATATCTCGGAATGGCTATGGAAATGCCATAATAGGTAGGTATGGTGGCTGTTTTGAGGAAGATATAAGGAGGTTTATGTGTGATAGAGCGTATCGTATCACGGGGTTTGGATGCACCGGCGAAGTTTGCACCAACTCTCAAGGTGAGAAAGGGCAATGCACGGTACCGAAGAGGCTAGCAATGGCGGAAAGGTAAAAGTGCGTATAATCCATGGACTCAACATTAGTCAAAAGAACTCATATACTTATTGCAAAAATTTAGAAGTCATCAAAAATCAAGCACTACGCGCATGCTCCTAGGGGGATAGATTGGTAGGAAAAGACCATCGCTCGTCCCCGACCGCCACTCATAAGGATGCACAAGCCAGGTACACTTCATGTTTCAAATTTGTTACACAACTTTAACCATACGTGCATGCTACGGGACTTGCTAACTTCAACACAAGCATTCTTTAAATTCATAATCACCCAACTAGCATGACTTTAATATCACTACCTCCATATCTCAAAACAATTATCAAGTATCAAATTGATCATAGCATCCAATTCACTTCCTATGATAGTTTTTATTATACCCAACTTGGATGCCTACCATTCTAGGACCAATTTTATAACCATAGAAATACCATGCTGTTCTAAAAGACTCTCAAAATAATATAAGTGAAGCATGAGAGACTAGCAATTTCTACAAAATAAGTCACCGCCGTGCTCTAAAAGATATAAGTGAAGCACTAGAGCAAAAACTATCAAGCTCAAAAGATATAAGTGAAGCACATAGAGTATTCTAGCAAATTCTAATCAAGTAGGCTTCTCCCAAAAGGTGTGTACAGCAAGGATGATTGTGGTAAACTAAAAAGCAAAGACTAATATAATACACGACGCTCCAAGCAAAACACATATCATGTGGCGAATAAAAATATAGCTCCAAGTAAAGTTACCAATGAACGAAGACGAAAGAGGGGATGCCTTCCCGGGGCATCCCCAAGCTTAGGCTTTTGGCTATTCTTGAATATCTTGGGGTGCCATGGGCATCCCCAAGCTTAGGCTCTTGCCACTCCTTATTCCATAGTCCATAAAAGCTTTACCCAAAACTTGAAAACTTCACAACACAAAACTCAACAGGAAATCTTATAAGCTCTGTTAGTGAAAGAAAACAAAACCACCACATAAGGTACTGTAATGAACTCATTCTTTATTTATTTTGGTGTTAAACCTACTGTATTCCAACTTCTCTATGGTTTATAAACTATTTTACTAGCCATAGATGCATCAAAATAAGCAAACAACACACGAAAAACAGAATCTGTCAAAAACAGAACGGTCTGTAGCAATCTGTAACTAACGCAAACTTCTGGAACTCTAAAAATCCTACAAACATAGGAAGTCCTGGAAAATTTGTTTATTGATCAGAAGCAAAAAGAATCAACGCAAAAGCACGTTTCTGTGATTTAACAAAACTAAATTCGTGCGCGCAAAGTTTCTGTTTTTCAGCAGAATCAAATCAACTATCATCATAGGTTATCCTATAGGTTCTACTTGGCACAAACACTAATTAAAATATAAAAACACATCTAAACAGAAGGTAGATGCAAGATTTATTACTAAACAGGAACAAAAACAAAAAACATAAAGAAAATTGGGTTGCCTCCCAACTAGCGCTATCGTTTAACGCCCCTTGCTAGGCATAAAAGCGAAGATAGATCTAACGAGTGCCATCTTTGGCACTAAATTCATAAGTAGCTCGCATGATAGATTCATAAGGTAATTTGACTTTCTTTCTTGGAAAGTCCTCCATGCCTTTCTTTAATGGAAATTGGAATCTAATATTCCCTTCCTTCATATCAATAATCGCGCCAATCGTTCTAAGGAAAGGTCTACCAAGAATAATAGGGCAAGAAAGATTGCAATCTATATCAAGAACGATAAAATCCACGGGCACCAAATTTCTATTTGCAACAATTAGAACATCATTGATCCTTCCCATTGGCTTTTTAATGGTGGAATCCGCAAGGTGCAAATTTAAAGAGCAATCATCAAGATCATGGAAACCTAGAATATCACATAAAGTTTTTGGAATCGTGGAAACACTAGCACCCAAATCTTTAATTCTAATCTTTATAGTAGGTTGTCACTCATCATTAAGTTTTCTAGGTATAGAAACTTCCAAATTAAGTTTTTCATCATAAGATTGCATCAAGGCATCAACGATATGTTTGGTAAAAGCTTTATTTTGACTATAAGCATGAGGAGAATTAACAACGGATTGCAACAAGGAAATATAATCTTCTAAAGAACAATTATCATAATCAAAATCCTTGAAATACGAGATAGTGGGTTCAATGCTATTTAAAGTTGTGACCTCTCCAATCCCACTTTTACCAAATTTAGCATCAAGATCTAAAAACTCCGAATTCTTGGGACGCCTTCTAGGTAAAGTTGACTCATCATCAGTCCCATAATTATCAAGATTCATATTGCAAAACATAGATATAATAGGATATGCATCAATAACTTTAAGATCCTCATCATTATTTTCATGGAAACTAGAAGAACACGCCTTTACAAAGCTATCTTTTTTAGCACGCCATCTAGCGGTTCTTTCCTTGCACTCGTCAATGGAAATTCTCATTACTTTGAGAGACTCATTGATATCATGCTTAGGAGGAGAAGATCTAAGTTTAAGAGAATCAACATCAAGCGAAAGTCTATCAACGTTCCTAGCCAAATCATCAACTTTGAGCAATTTTTCTTCAAGCAAAGCATTAAAATTCTTTTGAGAAATCATAAATTCTTTCACACTATTCTCAAAATCAGAGGGCATCTTATTAAAATTACCATAAGAATTATTGTAGGAATTTCCATAATTATTAGAGGAATTACTAGGGAACGGTCTAGCATTAAAGTTTCCTCTATAAGCATTGTTTCCAAAACTATTCCTACCAACAAAATTCACATCCATAGATTCATTATTATTCTCAATCAAAGAAGACAAAGGCATATCATTGGGATCAAGAGGAGTATTTTTAGTAGCAAACAACTTCATAAGTTCATCCATCTTTCCACTCAAAACATTGATTTCTTCTATAGCATGCACTTTTTTACTAGAAGATCTTTCGGTGTGCCATTGAGAATAATTAGCCATAATATTATCAAGAAGTTTTGTAGCATCTCCTAACGTGATTTCCATAAACGTGCCTCCCGCGGCCGAATCTAAGAGATTTCTAGAAGCAAAGTTCAAACCGGCATAAAATTTTTGTATGATCATCCATAAATTCAAACCATGAGTAGGGCAATTGCGAAGCATCAATTTCATTCTTTCCCAAGATTGGGCAACATGCTCATGATCAAGTTGTTTAAAATTCATAATATCGTTCCTAAGAGTGATAATCTTAGCGGGAGGAAAATACTTAGAGATAAAAGCATCTTTGCACTTGTTCCAAGAATCAATACTATTTTTAGGCAAAGACGAAAACCAAACTTTAGCACGATCTCTAAGTGAAAACGGAAATAACTTCAATTTGACAATATTGTTATCCGTATCTTTCTTCTTTTGCATATCACACAAATCAACAAAGTTGTTTAGATGAGTAGCGGCATCTTCACTAGGAAGGCCGGCGAATTGATCTTTCATAACAAGATTCAGCAAAGCAGTATTGATTTCACAAGACTCAACATCATTAAGAGGAGCAATCGGAGTACTAAGGAAATCATTATTATTGGTATTCGAGAAATCACACAATTTGGTATTATCTTGCGCCATGGCAACAAGTAATCCAACACACAAGCAAACAGAAAAAGGCAAGCGAAAAGAGAGGAGGAGATTGGGAAAGAGAGGGCGAATAAAATGGCAAGGGTGAAGTGGGGGAGAGGAAAACGAGAGGCAAATGGCAAATAATGTAAATGCGAGGGAGATGAGTTTGTGATGGGTACTTGGTATGTCTTGACTTGAGCGAAGACCTCCCCGGCAACGGCGCCAGAAATCCTTCTTGCTACGTCTTGAGCTTGCGTTGGTTTTCCTCGAAGAGGAGAGGGTGATGCAGCAATAGTAGCGTAAGTATTTCCCTCAGTTTTTGAGAACCAAGGTATCAATCCAGTAGGAGGCTCCTCAAAAGTCCCACGCACCTACACAAACAAACAAAGAACTCGCAACCAACGCAATAAAGGGGTTGTCAATCCCTTCATGGCCACTTGCGAAAGTGAGATCTAATAAAGATAGTAAGATAAGATAAATATATTTTTGGTATTTTATAATATAGATGCAAAAAGTAAAGATGCAAATAAAAGTAGATTGGAAGCAAATATGATAAGAGATAGACCGGGGCCATAGGTTTCACTAGTGGCTTCTCTCAAGATAGCATAAGTATTACGGTGGGTGAACAAATTACTATCGAGCAACTGATAGAAAAGCGAATAATTATGAGATTATCTAGGCATGATCATGTATATAGGCATCACGTCCGTGACAAGTAGACCGACTCCTGCCTGCATCTACTACTATTACTCCACACATCGACCGACTCCTGCCTGCATCTAGAGTATTAAGTTCATAAGAACAGAGTAACACATTAAGCAAGATGACATGATGTAGAGGGATAAACTCAAGCAATATGATATAAACCCCATCTTGTTATCCTCGATGGCAACAATACAATACGTGCCTTGGAACCCTTTCTGTCACTGGGTAAGGACACCGCAAGATTGAACCCAAAGCTAAGCACTTCTCCCATGGCAAGAAAGATCAATCTAGTAGGCCAAACCAAACTGATAATTCGAAGAGACTTGCAAAGATAACTCAATCATACATAAAAGAATTCAGAGAAGATTCAAATATTATTCATAGATAAACTTGATCATAAACCCACAATTCATCGGATCTCGACAAACACACCGCAAAAAGAGTTTACATCGAATAGATCTCCACAAGAGAGGGGGAGAACATTGTATTGAGATCCAAAAAGAGAGAAGAAGCCATCTAGCTAATAACTATGGACCCGTAGGTCCATGGTAAACTACTCACAACTCATCGGAGGGGCAAGGATGTTGATGTAGAAGCCCTCCATGGTCGATTCCCCCTCTGGCAGAGTGTCGGCGAAGGCTCCAAGATGAGATCTCGTGGATACAGAAGGTAACAGTGGTGGAAATTGTGTTTCGTCTGCCCCCTGGATGTTTTCGGGGTACGTAGGCTTATATAGGAGGAAGAAGTACGTTAGTGGACGCCCGAGGGGCCCATGAGACAGGGGCGCGCCCTATAGGGGGGCGCCCTCCTATCTTGTGGGTGCCTCGGCTGCTTCTTGACTTGCCCTCCAAGTCCTCTGGATCACGTTCATTAGAAAAATCACGCTCCTAAAGGTTTCATTCCGTTTGGACTCCGTTTGATATTCCTTTTCTTCGAAATACTGAAATAGGCAAAAAAAACAGCAATATGGTCTAGGCCTTCGGTCAGTAGGTTAGTCCCAAAAATGATATAAATGTGTAAAATAAATCCCATAAACATCCAAAAGGGGTAATATTATATCATGGAACAATAAAAAATTATAGATACGTTGGAGACGTATCAAGATCAGGCGAGCTAAACCCTAAGATGATGAGGTGATGGTTGTAGCTCTAGCCCTAAAGTCCTAAACCATCTGGTTTATATAGACACCAGTAGGGTTAGGGTTACATGTAAAATGAAGGGAAGATCGCGCTAATCTTGACTTGGAGGGCACACCACGACTCCAAAGGTCTCCTGTTCGATAACGGGTCCGCACTCTAGCTTGGTCCCCTGTGGCCCATCAGTCCGGCCCATATGTAATGGGTCGGCGGCCTGGGGAACCCTTATTCTAGGATTACCTCAGTAGCCCCAAACTAGCCTCCAACGTCGGGGATTGTCATCTGGCGTGCTCCAAATCTTCGGCTTGTGAGGTGAGTTCTTCATCTTTTACCTGAATTGTTCGGAGAAGGGTTTCACAACTGAACACTATCTAGATCAACATCAGAGGTTTACAATTCGGTATAGTCCGGATCAAACTATACCCATGCCCAACCGGTTTGACAATCCGGATGTTTAGGACCACACCAAAACACAGTGAGCCTATCGGAGTTTAACGTTTACATTGGGGCGAGGGTCAACTTTGACCGTCATGCACCTTTTTAGAAGGCACATGACCCAATGCCGGTTTTTGTAAGCCCGACCTTTCAGTTTTGAGGCGAAACACCTATTTATGGATCCAAAGGTGCAGGGGGCGGTTAACCCATCCCCTTCGCAAAAAACAGCACCGAAGAAATCCTCAGGCACCATGGACGACATTCCCAGATCATCCTCGCACCCCAATGGCCCTCTCCCTGGTGATTACACGAGTTTTTCAGTCTCCAGCCGAGCAATCTGCAGATGCAGGGCTATCTTCCCACAGTGGATCTCATTCCCGTCCATGCTGGATTAATCTTTGTCGATGGCCAGGCACTCGCCGAGACCTCCCCCGCTCCAAGCAAGGAAGAGAGGGTTTGCTTCATGCCCTTCCTTCTAAGAGGCCTAGGTTTTCCCATTCACCCCTTCCTACGGGGCTTATTGGAGTTCTACGGGATCCAGCTCCACAATCTCACCCCAGGGTCCATACTGCATATTTCTGGCTTCATGGCCCTCTATGAAATGTTCCTAAGCTGTGAACCCCACTTCGATTTGTGGAGGAAATACTTCTACCTCATCTCTCTTACCCGCGAGGGGTCAATCTTTGAAGTGGGAGGAGCAGAGGTGTGGCGGATAGCTGGGACGGGTTACCCCGGTGGAACCCCACGGAAGAACCTCAGAATGGACCTCAGAATGGTTCTACATTGAAGAAGTTCTGCTCTTCAACCAAATCCGGAGGGGTCTGCCCGAATACTCAAGTGCCCCACTAAAGAAGCGGCTCAACCGATGGCCCAAAAGCCCATCCCAGCTAGATAGTGAAGACGTGCATCTTTTGGCCACCAAGATTCGACTGCTGCCCCACAGTAAGCTGACTATGATCGAAGTAATGGTCCTCGTCGTAACCCAGTGCATACTACCCCTTCAACAAAGGGGGCATCCTCTATGGTGCTACAACGGGACTAGCGACGTGACCCGCTATAAGCGACAAGCGTCGGATGATAAAGCGGCCACGACCAAGATATTAGCCGACATGTGTAAATGAGAGGAGGAGACTTTGCTCAGTTGAGTATCCGTGAGGGTTGCTCCAGCTATAATCTGGCAAACTGGGTAAGCTTCAATTATTTGTCTGTAGTTCGGCCATGACATCTGAACACCTATTGATTGTACTTTGTTCTTGCACAGAGTTGGAGGCGTCAGGTCGAGTCCATCCACTGGCCTTCCCCTCAAACGGAGAATCATTCCCGCGACGATGAACCGGGTTAGCATGAAGATCCAGAGATGTCGTCTGATTTCAAAGATGGGGTCTTTTACCAACAAAGCCTTGACGTCACCAAAGTTGCAGGGATGTCTTATCATCCTGGGGCTCTTCCTTCCTCCATTGTAAGTGAAAGGAGGAGCTCTTCCGGCACGGGGCATTGCCTCACACCATCCCGCATACTCTAACTTCTACTCCCAAGGGTTGCCGTACTACATGTTGAACAACTTTGGGAGGAGCAAGGCCTATGCCGGCCTCAGCCCCTAATGGGTCATCCAAGAGGAAGGCCTCTGCTGGGGCGGATGCAACAGCTCCCTCGGCTCAAAGGTAACACGTTTTGGAACCACGAAAAGGGGTGTTTTCAATATCCTTCGTCTGATATTTGCTTGGCTTTGCAGAAGAAGAGTTCCGGCACACCAGTTCGAGCACTCCCTGGGCGTGCCGAGGCGTAATTCCAACCTTGGGCCCTCGGCGCAGGGTAGGGACCCTTCTGAACACACGGCAGCTGGCGCACATCCAGAGGACCCTGATGATGTTTTGGTGACCAACTCAGAGGTTGAGAGTGTAATGAATCATCGCTGTCGGAGAGAATCCTTGCGCCATGTCGCTTTTACCGATTAGGAGTTTAACTCATTTAATTCGGTGGACGCGTACCTTGGAGCGTCCTGAACCAGGCCTGAAGGGATCTTTGGTCTCTTTTCTTCCAAAATGCAGGTGCGAGATAGCTTAAAAGCAATTTATAGTTCCTAACCTAGCAGCCCCCAAGCCTTAATTTGGGCGGATAGCCGAGTTAAGGATCCTTGTATTGTGTTGATTTTGCAGGCCGTGAGGGGGCAGAACAACAAGTTATCCCAAGACCTCAAGCAGAGCCGAACACTATTAGCCAGTGCTAAAGCTAAACTAGAGGCGGCCAAAAGGCTACCACCGAAAATACGAAAAAGCTTTAGATTTCTAAAAGACGGTATGATGTTTCCTGCATATTGATGCCATGATGTCCCCGCAGCCGCCGAAGCGATGAATCCATTGCAGAGGGAACTTGAGGCTGCAAACGAGTGCTAACACAAAGTCAGGAAGAGAAGAATGATCTCAAGGCGGAAGATCAGCAGAAAGCCGAGGAAATCGAGCAGTTGAAATCTCAATTGGCCCACGCCTTGGAGGAGAACCAGAAGCTAAAAGGTGGTATATTCAGTAAGTCACGAATTCGACATCACGCATATGTGGGTGATGACAATATCTT
Organism: Triticum aestivum; assembly: GCF_018294505.1. Lineage (NCBI taxonomy): Eukaryota > Viridiplantae > Streptophyta > Magnoliopsida > Poales > Poaceae > Triticum > Triticum aestivum. The sequence goes on from NC_057801.1 coordinate 395,872,657, forward strand.
GAAATGCATGCTGCCCCTGTGTGCTAGGTCTCCTGGCAGGGCGGCCAGAAGAGGAGGTGGGTTCCTTTAGTGGGAACCTTTCGAAGGAACTGACAAGGCGCGTGAAAGAGCCCGGAAAGCCATGAAAAGCATGGTTAAGGCATTATGGCCACTGGAAGTGCCACCAGAGAGCATGGCTGAGCTGGCTAGCCGCTTCAAAGTGGCAAGGCGACGCTTTGATTTATGGAAGATGTCAGCCTGCCGGCAAGGAGCGCGTGAGGCCTAGGCAATGGTGAAGACCCGATTTACCAAACTCGAACCCGAACATATGACTTGGGTGGGACTCGTGGGGCCGGACGGGCAGGAAATACCGCTTAGCTTAGTATATGACCAAGTGATATCTGCTGGTCGGTACTCCCATAAGGATTGTGCCTTGGACAGTTTTGTAGATGGTATTGAGAAAGTGTATGGTGTCTGATTCTATCTATACATTTACTTTACATCGCGCAATTCTCAAACCACGGTAAAAACGTTGTCTTCACCGGCCATTGGCTTCCGCCTCCCTGATCAGTGATCGGTGAGTGTTCCGTACTATATGCCCTGTCGAACAGGGGATAATTCTGGTAACCAGGCAATTCAGCAATTTGGTGCGAACAGACAAAAGTTGCGCAGCGAGTAATGTTATATTACTTTGTAACGTAAGAAACATCTTTCGAAGAAAATAGTTCCTCCAATGGTTCCTTTCTTCGGGTGAGGTATGTTGACCATATGCCATGAGTCCGGAAGCCGGTGACACACAGGTGTTTTGTGGTTTTTAGGAACCAGGAATTGTTGGATGTTGTAAGAATGCTAGCTTTCGGCTTCACCCGTCTAAGGTATGTATCCCGATTACCCGGGCGTAGCAATAGCAGAGGTGCTACCTTTACTTCCTAGCCGAACAATCGGAAATGTAGGGGTAAACACAGGAGCCAGGCAAACCTTCTTGGCAAAGGACTTAAGTCAAATAGGTGCATATAATGGCTTGAAAGATATGAGAAGGGGATCAATTCAAACCACAGAAACAAGGTTGTAAGAAGTATATTGTAATTGGCCGTTTTTAAAAGGAGTCCCCAGGTAAAGCTAGGTAGTACATCCGAAGATGTGTACAATGGTGACTTGTCATGTTACGGTTTATCCGAACTCTAGGTTGGGGAGGCTAAAGCTCCAAAAAATTAAAACAAAGAGAGAAAGACGAAGACATAGGGGGAGTGTTGATGACGAGGCCGAGTGACGCTCCATGGGTTCGGTTCGAGGCGATTATCTGACGGGCTGCGGAGGCGATATGCCCCCTTGTGAGTACCTCGTCTATCATGAAAGGTCCCTCCCATTTGTGTGAAAGCTTATCTTTCTACTTCTCTGGAAGTTGGAGGACAAGTTCTCCCATGTTGTATGCCTTTGCCCGGACTTCCCGATTCTGGTAGCGCCGTGCTTGCTATTGATAAAATGTAGAGTGTGCCCGTGCGATGCCGCGCTCTCCTTCTAGAGCATCCATGTCATCCTGTCAATCTAGCTCGGCCTCCTTCTCTTCGTACATGCGTACTCTGGGTGCATCATGGATTAAATCACATGGGAGGACTGCTTCGGCACCGTACACCATAAAGAACGAGGTCTATCCTGTTGCTCGTTTGGGGGTGGTCCGCAGCCCCCATAGCATGGAGTCTAGCTCCTCTACCCAGTGACGATCTGATTCATTAAGTGAGCGGATTAAACAAGGTTTTATGCCACTCATAATTTATCCGTTTACTCGCTCTACCTGCCCGTTGGTTTGTGGGTGGTATACCGAAGCGTAGTCGAGCTTTATGCCCATCTTAGAACACCAATCTTTGACCTCTTGGGCAGTAAAATTAGACCCATTATCGGTGATTATGCTATGGGGAACACCATAGAGGAGCACAACACTGGATATGAAGTCAAAAACTGGTCCGGATTCCACAGAGGTTACTGGCTTTGCTTCAATCCACTTAGTGAATTTATCCACCATAACTAGTAGGTATTTCTTTTTCTTAGTGCCCCCTTTAAGTGGTCTGACCATGTCAAGCCCCCAAATGGCGAATGGCCAGGTTATGGGTATAGTCTGAAGAGCTATGGGAGGCCTGTGGATTTGATTTGCAAATAGCTGGCACCCAGCGCAATGTTGAACTAGGGTACATGCGTCCATGCGTGTTGTGGGCCAGAAGAACCCTGCTCAGAAGAGTTTTCGATCATAGCCCGAGCTACTGCGTGGTGGCCGCCCATGCCAGCATGTATCTCGGCGAGAAGGTGCTACCCCTCCTCTTCGGAGATGCACCTCTGAAGGACCCCTGTAGTGCTCCTTTTATAGAGCTTGCCCTCGTGGACCTTGTACGCTTTAGAGCGTCGGATTATACATCGTGCCTTTGTCTGATCGTCAGGGAGTTCTTGTCGCAGTAGGTAGGCGAGCAATGGCTCGGTCCAACGGGTGATTATGGCCATGATCTCATGGGTCGAAGGTGTTTCTTCAAGCGCGGAGCCTACGATGGTATGATCATCTAGTTTGATTTCTAGGGGCGATCTGGGCGGGCTCATTGCTTGAGGTGCCACTGTCCCCACCCTTTCATGCTACGGATGGCTTGAATAGCCTTTCTAGAAAGGTATTTTTACGTATTGGGTCTCACTTGGCGCCCCTGTGGGCAAGAATATTCGTGGCCTGGTTGCTGTCTCTAGAGACATGATGGAATTCTAGACCCTCGAATCGGGCTGACATCCTAAGGACGACGTTTTTGTATGCCGCCATTTTTGGATATTTGGCATCGAATTCGCCGTTGACCTGGGAGATGGGAAGGTTCAAATCTCCTCGCACCTCAAGCCGCCGAACACCCATCGACTTGTGATACGTCTCCAATGTATCTATAATTTATGACGCATTCATGCTATTTTATTATCTGTTTTGAATGATTACGGGCTTTATTATACACTTTTATATTACTTTTGGGACTAACCTATTAACCGGAGGCCCCGCCCATATTTTTGTTTTATTGCCTATTTCAGTATTTCGAAGAAAAGGAATATCAAACGGAGTCCAAACGGAATGAAACCTTCGGGAGCGTGATTTTTGGAAAGGATATGATCCGGGAGACTTGGAGTTCAAGCCAGGGGAGGTTCAAGGAAGCCAGGAGATAGGAGGGCGTGCCCACCCCCCCTGGGCGCGCCCCCTGTCTCCTGGGCCCCTCGAGGCTCCCCGATCGACTTCTTTCGCCTATATAAGTCCACGTACCCTAAAAATATCGAAGACAAAGATAGATCGGGAGTTCCGCCGCCGCAAGCCTCTGTAGCCACCAAAAACCTCTCGGGGGCCCGTTCCGGCACCCTGTCGGAGGGGGGAACCCATCACTGGTAGCCATCTTCATCATCCCGGCGCTCTCCATGACGAGGAGGGAGTAGTTCACCCTCGGGGCTGAGGGTATGTACCAGTAGCTATGTGTTTGATCTCTTTCTCTCGTGTTCTCTCTATGGCACGATCTTGATGTATCGCGAGCTTTGCTAATATAGTTGGATCTTATGATGCTTTTCCCCCTCTACTCTCTTGTAATGAATTGAGTTTTCCTCTTGAAGTTATCTTATCGGATTGAGTTTAAGGATTTGAGAACACTTGATGTATGTCTTGTCGTGCTTATCTATGGTGACAATGGGATATTCACGTGATCCACTTGATGTATGTTTTGGTGATCAACTTGCAGGTTCCACCCATGAACCTTTGCATAGGCGTTGGCACACATTTTCGTCTTGACTCTCCGGTAGAAACTTTGGGGCACTCTTTGAAGTACTTTTGTGTTGGTTGAATAGATGAATCTGAGATTGTGTGATGCATATCATATAATCATGCCCACGGATACTTGAGGTGACAATGGAGTATCTAGGTGACATTAGGGTTTTGGTTGATTTGTGTCTTAAGGTGTTATTCTAGTATGAACTCTTGAATAGATCGATCCGAAAGAATAACTTTGAGGTGGTTTCGTACCCTACCATAATCTGTTCGTTTGTTCTCCACTATTAGTGGCTTTGGAGTGACTCTTTGTTGCATGTTGAGGGATTGTTATATGATCTATCTATGTTAGTATTGTTGAGAGAACTTGCACTAGTGAAAGTACGAACCCTATGCCTTATTTCCTACCATTGCAATACCATTTACGCTCACGTTTATCATTAGTTACCTTGTTGTTTCTATATTTTCAGATTACAAAAATCCATATCTACCATCCATATTGCACTTGTATCACCATCTCTTCGCCGAACTAGTGCACCTATACAATTTACCATTGTATTGGGTGTGTTGGGGACACAAGAGACTCTTTGTTATTTGGTTGTCGGGTTGCTTGAGAGAGACCATCTTCATCCTACGCCTCCCACGGATTGATAAACCTTAGGTCATCCACTTGAGGGAAATTTGCTACTGTCCTACAAACCTGTGCACTTGCAGGCCCAACAATGTCTACAAGAAGAAGGTTGTGTAGTAGACATCAAGCTCTTTTCTGGCGTCGTTGCCGGGGATGTGTGTGCTTGAAGCTATATCTTTAGATCTTGCAATCGAATCTTTTTGTTTCTTGTTTTATCACTAGTTTAGTTTATAAAAGAAAATTACAAAAAATGGATTTGAGTTTGTCTCATATGCTTCATCTTTTTAATATCTTTCGTGAGTATGATGGAATGGAAAATTGTGCTCAAGTGCTAGAAGAATAAATCTATAGAATGGTTGATACTAAATCTTTGAATGATGAGCACGATTGCAATGTTGTTAGTATGAACTCCTTGAATATCCATTGTACTAATGATGATTGCACTTGTTATGATGAAAATGTCTCTTATAAGCATGTCGATTTTTGTGGAGAGTTTGCATAGATACACCAAACAGAGAAGATAGATATTGTAAGAGGCATAAGCATGTAGAAACTAAATTGTTGCAAGAAAGGCTAAGGGAGAGTGCTGAAAAAATATATCTCCATACTTGTGAACTTTGCAATGAAAGTGGTCATTTACATCTCCGATGCAAGTTGTTTCATGATCAAATCGTGTCCAAAAATTGTGATGATTTGATTTCCCTTGCACATTATAATGAACTTAGTTTGCTTATGGGTTATGAAGAAATGAATCGTTTAATTAAGAACCTTCCAGAATTTGCCCGTTATATGCTTCTTGATTTTGATCTAGATACGATTTATATGTTTTCTGCGGTGAATTGCATTGGAAATCCTTATATTGCCAATTACCTAAAGAAAAGAAAGCAAATAGAAGATGATGAGAATACTAATGAAAGGTAAGAGACTTCCCAATATCCTCCTATTATTTCTTATGATGAATCAGGTAATGAGGAGGAGCTTTCTATTCAACCAATCTCATCAATAAGGAGCTCAAAGAGGAAGGTTGAACCCACACATAATGTGAAGAAGAAAAAGAAAATAAGGAGCAACAGAGGTAGAAAGGTATCCCTCCCAAATGGTGTTGCTCCTACTACTCATTGTGATAATGATAATTGCTATACTATTGGTGCTATCCATATTTTTAATGATGAGAGTGATTATGCTTATGATATGAAAGGGGCCAAGCTTGGGGAAGCTATGTTTGATGAGGATGAAATATTTGAGAATATATTTGCTGAAATTAATGTTCGTCCCAAGCTTGGGGATGCTATGTTTAATGAAGATGATATTTTTAGCATCCCAAGTTTTGATATGCAAAATTGTTATGATGATAGCATGCCTCTTACCTATTATGATTATATTGATGAAAGTGGGTTTGGAAGAGTGTCAACTTTAGGAAGTAGTTATTCCACTATTTTGGAGGATGTTGAATCTAATTGTGATGAATATGAAAGTGGATTTGGAAGAGTGTCAACTTTATTTAGTGATGATTCCACTATCTTGGAAGAGGTTTCAATCGATTATGATGAGAACAAAGTTGCTACTTATGATGATTATTGTGATGAAACTTATGCTATAAAAAGTAGTGATGATTATATTTATAAAACATGTCATGATTATGATTACCCTTTTTCTGAACATTACTCTTTTAATGTGGAAACAATTTTTAGTGTTCAAGTCTTTTATGATACTTCCACTATTCTGAATGAGAAGAATTTTGCTTATGTGGAGAGTAGTAAAATTTCTATGCAAGTAGATCATGAAAATTATAATGAGGGAGGTGCTCTCTATATTGTTGAATTCATTCATGATGCTACTGAAAATTATAATGAGGGAGGGACATATGCTTGTAGGAATTGCAATAATATCAAGTTTCCTCTCTATGTGCTTAAAATCTTGAAGCTATACTTGTGTTACCTTCCTATGCTTGTTGGTTATTGTTCCCATAAGTTTCTTGCTCACAAAATCCCTATGCATAGGAAGTGGGTTAGACTTAAATGTGCTAGTCATATGCTTCATGATGCTCCCATTATGTTTCAGTTCTTATATTTTATGTGAGCAGCATTGTCACCATCATGCCTAGCTTGAAAAGGCATTAAAGAAAAGCGCTTGTTGGGAGACAACCCAATATTTACCCTTACTGTTTTTATCTGTTCACTTGATTATGTTACTGTATTAATCATTTTTATAGCTTTTGTTTCAATAAAGTGCCAAGTAAGACCTTTAGGATAGCTTACGGTGATAGTTGTGTTGATCCTGCTGAAAATCAGAAACTTTTGCACCCAGTAAATCAGTTTTGATAATTCACCGAAACGTGCTTTTGATCTGATTATTTTTTTCTCTGGATTGGTACACGAATTTCTTAGGACTTCCTAATTTTGTAGGATTTTTGGGGCTCCAGTAGTATATGTTTGATACAGATTACTACAGGTTGTTCAGTTTTTGACAGATTCTGTTTCTATGTGTTGTTTGCTTATTTTGATGAATCTATGGCTCGTATTAAGTGGTATAAACCATAGAGAAGTTGGAATACAGTAGATATTACACCAATATGAATTTAGAATGAGTTCATTACAGTACCTAAGTGGTGGTTTTATTTTTATACTAACGGAGCTTACGAGTTTTTAGTTGAGTTTTGTGTTGTGGAGTTTTCAAGTTTTGGGTAAAGATTCAATGGACTATGGAATAAGGAGTGGCAAGATCCTAAGATTGGGGATTGATGGAAAACTATTTTCGTTGGGGAATCAAGAAATACTATTATAGTTCTACTCCGACAAGGAAGGCCATGACCCGCCGCAGCTGTGGTTCGCTGCGTCTCCGGCGCCAAGTTGCCGACCCGCCAGTGCCATGTCTCGCTGTGTCGCCAGCCCCGGCTCGCCCCTGCCGCGCCTTGCCTTACCTCATCGATCATTGAGCCGCTACTGGAGCTGGCCATGATCCAGATTCCTCTTGCGCCCGCGACCTCGTTTCGAGGCGCCTGCCTTTGCTGCTTCGGGTATGCCCCGGCGGTTTCCAAGCCGTCGCCGTCCGCCATACCATGGCCTCTACTTCAAGTTACTGCTCCAGAACGCCATTGTCTTCGCCTAATTCATCAGGGAGCCAGCCCGATCTAAACCGTCCTCTGTTGCGGCCTCCTTCGGAGCTGCTGTTGTGGTGCGCTGTTGCTTAAACTACCGCGGCGGCCTTTGAGTCGCCGGCCTGGTCACCTTGCACTAATCACGACCGCTGATTCGCCATTCGCCGCTGCCATTCCGGTCCCAAGCCGGCCCTACAACAATCAGGTGCTATTTTTCTAAAGCTCTTCTTTGGTATAATTAAATATCATCAAAAGATTTTTTTCGAGGTATGCTATTGTATACGCAGGTCAGTTACCTCATGGTTAAAGTATGATCTGGTTCTCACGCGTGCGCAAACCGTCGTCTCAGCGGTCCGGTCTACATCAACTCACCGGGACCGCGCCTGCAGTCGATTCATTTGACCATGCCCGCGTCGACTCAGCCGTCCGCGCCCATGACCGACTCGTCTGTCTGCACAGCTTACAATGTCGCGGCCGACTCACGCATCCGTTCTGTCTCCTAAATGTCGTGGTTGACTCCGACATATATATCAACAAATCGGAGCCACGTCTGCTCACACAAGCTGTCCAATGGACATATGTGAGCCGCCCCCGCTGTGCTGAGCCGCCGGAGCCGCGTTGAGCTGCCCTTACCGCTTTGAGCCACCGGAACTCTATTGAGTCGCTCGTCTACCTGAGCCACCTCTGTCGCGATAAACGGATCATCCTCGTCCAAACAAATCAGGTGATATCCATCCAAGTTTGCTTTATTATCACATGTTGTTTTTTTTCAAAGAATAAGTTTATCTTTGCCTTGGTCTGCAATATTGTTTATGCAGGGCAATTATTTGTGATAAAAAGTGATATTATACCGCAGAGGTGGAGGCACGCCAACATCTTTTGGCACAGGTGGTCGTCGTTATTCAACGGACTCCCGCACCGGCTTACAATGTTGTGGCCGTCTCTCGCGACCGCACCGGCTTACAACGCCGTGGCCGACTCACCCGTCCACGCCGCCTTACAACGCCACGGACGACTCGCCCGTTCGCCCTCGCGGCCGGTTCACGCATCCACTCCGGTTTACAATGCAGAGAACAATTTGCTCGTCCGCGCCGGTTTACAACGCTACGGCCGACTCATCCGTTTGCTCCTACGGGTGACTCATCCGTAGCTGATTTTAGCTTCACCGTGGTGACGATCAACTCCACGGCGGATAATTTCCGGCCTAACATATCAGGTGACATCTATCTAAGTCTATTTTTGACACATATTGTTTTTTATCAAAAGAACAATTACTTTGGACTATATATTTTGATATGCAGGACAATTATTCATTATAAACGTGGTCGATACCATGGGTACGGAGCATGTGCTAGCAACATTCTGTACTAGCGTCTCGTTCGTGTCATACCACCTGGTGAATGAACGTGAGAAAGTCGCCATCCCTGTGGCCCGGTTTACATCAGCTTGCCGGGACCACGCCTGCGATTAACTCGGCCGTCCGTGCCGGTTTACAACACCGGTGCCGGTCTTCCCCGACCGCACTGGCTTACAATGCCGCGACCGACTCATTTGTCCGAGCTGCCTCTGATGTTGCGGGCGTTTTTATCGTCCGTCTTTCGCGGCCTGGTCTACATCAGCATACCGGGCTGCACTTGTCTGGATGAGCTGTTTATTGAGTATGAACAAGTCACTACTTGGGAAGCCCGGTTTTTCTTCCAACAAATTGGAGGCAAATTATCATATATTATCAGCCACTGTCTGCACTGGATGTTTCAATGGGCAGGCGCACAAGTCGCCGCTACTACATTTTGGTTAACTTCAAACAGCCAATTGGAAGGAACCATTGGCCGAGTTGCTGACACGGCTCATACGGAATCATTTATAACCCGCCGCAGTCACCTCAACCTTCTGTGGATTCACATCGTACTATCAACACCAATGATATACAAGTTATGCCGGTTTATATCACGGTCAAATATGGAGAGTTTCAAGCCAACTCCTCGAGTCACCTTGAGACTCGGGGGCTACGATGACATGACTCAGCAAATCTTGCCAGTTTCAGCAAATTTAAGAACCCCAGGACAATGGAGGGAAAGATAACCCGGTCCTGGAGGCTACTGTTATTTGAAGGCCGTCAGAAAATTTTCGGCTTAGAAAGTATATGACAGTTACAAAATCCCGGCTCAATGAAGATGTTCCGGGTCATCAGAAAGGATTCCGGTTTAAAATCCGGTTCAAGGGAAGTCAGTCTCACTGAAGCTCTCAAATATCCGGTTTACGATCCGGTTCAAGGGAAATCTATTCTCCCACAAAGCTCTGAAGCTCTCAAATCTGGTTTGAAAATGTCCGGTTCAAAAAGGAATTAACTTCTCGCAAGTTCGAGTTTGAAAGGCCATCAGAAAATTTCCGGCTGAAAACGAAGATTCCGGTTTGCAATCTGGTTTAAGGAAAATTTGTTTTCCCACAAAGCTTTGAAGCTCTCAATACCCAGTTCAAAATTCCGGTTCAAGAAGAATTTATCTCTTGCAAAAAAGTTAAAAATTACTGAAGAGGACCTGCTGCCATGATGCGCGGTTCAAACATGGGTATCCTGCCTTATTGGTCTAACATATTATTGATCACATGGGGGCTTCTGCTTCATAAAGCGGGGTCTCTGTCTTTCTCATCATGCGAGGTTACACGGAGTGGTTCTGTTTAAAGCGGCCTCCGGTTTACCCCTTGACATTTGTTTTTTTATATATCACTGGGGGCCTTGGTCGTGTCCGAACCAACGAACACCCTTTGATAGGCGACAGCCACCAGATCATTTGGGGACTTGGTCAAGTCTGAACCAGTCACGCCTCTTGGTCGGCCTAAGGCCACAAAATCACTTGGGGGCATGGTCGGGCCCGAACCATTGCCACGCCTCTTGATCTGGCATATATGCCACGAGTCATTTGGCGACCTGGCTGACTTGAATCATTGTCACTCCTATTGGGGGCCTTGATCCTGTCCGACCGTGGTAATACCATCTGAACAGCTCAGTATAGCATATTTTTGCAAATGGTTTTTATCATTACTTTTGCTTCCATGTTGTTTTCATGGTTTGTTCGTTTCTTTGCTTTTGTTGGATTTCTCTTATGTCAACAAGCATATTTTTTCTGGTTCAACTATTAATTACAAATTGACGGAACACGGTCCAGTCTTAATCTGGAGGCCATCTGCCCGGTTTGATTTTCTGTTACCATCCTATTATGGAGTAAACCGGTGTTTATCAACCCGGCTTGACTTTCAATTACAAGTTGTCAATACAGGATCAAGTTATAATCCGGAGACTATCAGCCCGGTCTGGTTTGACTATGAGTCGCCAGTATTATATATGGTTAAACCGGTATTTATCATAACCCGGTATGGTTTATCATCAACCGGCACAGTATGAAAGGAGTTATCATTACTCAAGATTGGGGTTATCACTCTTACTACAAAAAATTGGTAAACCAATGATGTGATTCAATATCACAGGTATGATATATTTTATTGATTATTCTTAAGTGCAGCTTTGGTTATAAACCTGGGTTATATGTTGGGCATTATGACCCGTCCGGCGGTAAACCGCCAGGACACTTTAAACTTGTTGTATGCAGAGACAGGTTGAATAAAGCATGATGATAAATTATCCGGTGTTTATTAAACCGGCCTGGCTTTAAGACGATAAGTCACCAGTATATGATAGGAAATTATACGGAGTTTATTAAACCGGCCTGGCTTTGGACTATACGTCGCCAGTATATATTTGGATTGCGCCATTGGAATCATGCGCTTATAAATGATTGGGTTATATTATTCAAATAGCCAAATTTGGCTGAATTTTCATTATGATATTGGATGAATTTTTCATACCGGATTATATTATCTTGAATAGCCAACATGGCTGGATTTTTATGGTTATTAGTAACCGGTATTATTGAGTTTTCAAAGTCGCTTTAGTACAACAGTTATTATTTTAGCGATGAATATGATTTATTCTGCAATGGAAGGAATAGTCCCGAGTCGCTGCGGGCTTACGACCCAACACTTGGGGGCTACATTATTCAAATTGAGATTACATGCAAGTCTCATGTCGCTGCAAGCATGCACCATGATACTTGGGGGCTAATGCAAAGTCATTCTTTGTTCATCTTATTGAAGACCCGACTCATCACATTATAATGAGCCGGCCCTTGGGGGCTACCAATTGCTCCTATCAACAGTTCAAGGTACAAAGCTTTTTATCCATTATATTGCAAGGTCCACTGCTCAGTTGGTAAAGCACAAGACTCTTAACCTTGTGGACGTAGATTCAAATCCCATGATGAGGGTTACATCATATGGTGTTATTTTTATTGAAGTATATATCAAGTCTCAGCTCAATATTATCTTACTGAGCCGGCCCTTGGGGGCTACACATCATTGCTCAAATCTACATGATTATACCTACAAAGTCCCTGCTCATTATTGCATAATGACCCGGCTCTTGGGGGCTACACTGGTTGAAGTTTTTATGAGTATAAGACAATTACAAGTCCCAGGTTGCTGCAAGCATGACAACCCGGCACTTGGGGGCTACATAGTATGGAGTATTCAGTTTTTACTAGTCACTGGGATGAACAACATGGATTTCTTCTTAAGTGGCAGTATTTATATTGAAGCAAGTCTTAAGCCATCACTTTGTTCTGTTCAAGACTTGGGGGCTACAGGTATTATATTATTATCGAAGAACTATTATCAAATTCTCTGTTTTGAGCAAACTGGATTAACCCGGCGTCACCAATCATTATGACCCTGTGTCTGTAACCCGGCGTCATCAATAATCATGAACCGGCATTAGCAACAATCATGAACCGGTGTTGGCAACAATCATGACCCGGAATTATCATTTTTTATAACCAGACAATGGTGGTAATCATAAACCGGCAAGTTTTACATCTTCAAGCCGGCTGGATATCAGTTGAATATTTCAGAGACTAATATTTTTGTCAAGTCAAAGCATTGAAGGCTGATTCAAATGGATTCTTTATTTACAAATATCTTCTGCAAGCAAATTGATTATGAAGATGGTTATTAACTTGGAAGGAAGAAATGACAAGGATTTAAGGATGATCAAGTGCCGGTTTACAAGTATATTTAAACCGGAGCACAACCCGACAAATTTGTTCTTGTTGCGGATCAGTTTAACATGGATGAATCCAAATTAAACTGGGGGCTAATGTCGGGGATATACCCCGCAGTATAAACCGCCGGATGTATGACCCGGCTAGAGTTTGGCGATTCACTGGCGACCTACTTGGACATGGCGGTTTACGATTCATTGGTAATCCGGCAGGCAGGTCAGAGGAGCGATAAGACCCAGTGACCCAACGGGCGGTTTATGGAAGGCCAGATCACGCTATGGTGGGCCGGTTTAAGAGGAAAGGAATATTTACCTTACAAAGAGTTAAGACCAGGACTTGTATCCGGTTTGTATTAGAGATAGATTAGTCCTTATCCTAATAGGACTCCACATGTAACCCGCCCCTTCAACATATATAAGGAGGGGCAGGGCTCCCCAAAGAGGGACGAGTTAGAAGGGACAAGCTACAAACAAGAAGAAACAATCTTAGGGCTAGACACAATTAGAGGAGAGCCGGTTTACGGCGACTCCCTCGTGATGATAATGAGACCTAGCCTAAAACAGCATGTAGGGTTTTTACCGGATGATGTTTCCCGGGGCCCGAAGCTGTCTAAATCCCTGTCTTGTGTTGCGTCTCTCGATTCCACTCAACCCCTCTCAAGCTACCACATAGATGCGTTGGCCTCGCGACTAAGTCCTGACACTAAGGACATCTGATGTGACAATTCCACGACAGAACCCCAAGGTAATATTCAAGGACAACCAAGAGCCTAAGCTTGGGGATGCCCCGAAAGGCATCCCCTCTTTCATCTTCGTCCATCGGTAACTTTACTTGGAGCTATATTTTTATTCACCACATGATATGTGTTTTGCTTGGAACGTCATTTTCTATTGTTAGTATTTTATTAATTTTACTTAGAATAAAGTTTTGCATCTTTAGTTTCAATAAAAATGTCAAGGATAGCCTTTACCATGCTTATTTTGCTAGTATACATGTTGCTGCTTGAAAACAGAAAGTTTACCGCTATTGCAAAAATTCCCTAGAAAAGTCAGAGAATGGTATAATGTTGAAACTTTGCATGTTGAGCTCTTATAAATCTTCTACATTGTAATATTTTTCTTATAATTTTTGGAGTTAGGTAAGTATGATGAATCTTGCATTCTTTACAGACTATACTGTATTGGCAGATTGCTGTTATGTTTGCATTGTTTGCATATGTTTGCTTCTTTAATGATTCTATTTGAGGATAGGAGTGTTAAATATGAAGAGACATTTAGTATGCAATGTTGAACAATAATTTTTGTGATTTGTTACAGTAGAAAATGATAAGGTTTTGCATTGGTTTATACTAACCTATCTTACGAGTTCTTGTTGAGTTTGGTGTGGATGAAGCTTTTGATAAAAAAGAGAAACCATGATATGAGAGGAATTAAGGAGACACAAAAGTTCAACCTTGGGGATTCCCAAGGCACCCCAAGATAATATTTCATGAAGTCTCAAGCATCTAAGCTTGGGGATGCCCCGGTAGGCATCAGTTGAACCTAAGTTTTTGCTTCTTCACATGAGTTGTGCTATCCTTGCAATGTCATTTTATCTTGCTTTTCTTGCTGTTGAATAAAATACCAAGATCGGAAATTCTTAAATGAGAGAGAGTCTTCACATAGTTACATAATTATTTAGCTACTCATTGATCTTCACTTATATCTTTTTGGAGTAGTTTTTCATTTACTCGTGTGCTTCACTTATATCCTATGAGTAAATTGTTGAATGAGTTGATTGTCATAAATTTGAAATTATATATGCCTCATTTGCTTATCCCATGGGTAGTAATGACTTCACATCTAATAAGTAGAGGTTGTAAATTTATTGAAGGTTAGCAAGCATTCTATTGGTCATTTGAACAATTCATGAAAGAATATTGAAGGAAGAGAGATTTCACATATAAATATACTATCTTAGAAATCTTTTATAATTGTGAGCACTCATTAAGTATGACATGCTAAAGAGTTGATGTTGGCCAAGGAATACAACGTAATGGGTTATGTTTTCTCACATCTCAGTTAAAGTATATTATCATGGATCATTCAAACATGTTGAGCTTGCCTTTCCCCCTCATGCTAGCCAAATTCCTTGCACCAAGTAGAGATACTACTTGTGCTTCCAAATATCCTTAAACCCAGTTTTGCCATGAGAGTCCACCATACCAACCAATGGATTTAGTAAGATCCTTCAAGTAAGTTGTCATCGGTGCAAGCAATAAAAATTTCTCTCTAAATATGTATGATCTATTAATGTGAAGAAAATAAGCTTTGTACGATCTTGTTATGGAAGCAATAAAAGCGATGGACTGTATAATAAAGGTCCATATACAAGTGGCAATATAAAGTGACGTTCTTTCGCATTAAGGTTTTGTGCATCCAACCCTAAAAGCGCATGACAACCTATGCTGGCCTCTGCGAAGGGCCTATCTTTTACTTTATGTCTTTTACTTTTATGCAGAGTCAAGGTGATCTTCACCTTTCCCTTTTTCATTTATCCTTTGGCAAGCACCTCGTGTTGGAAAGATCCTGATATATATATATCCAATTGGATGTAAGTTAGCATGGACTATTATTGTTGACATCACCCAAAGGTGAATATGTTCGGAGGCAACACTATAAGCCCCTATCATTCTCAGTGTCCGATTAAAACTCCATAACCATTAGTATTGCGTGAGTGTTAGCAATTTTGGAAGACTATGATAGCTGAGTATGTGAAGTTTGCTAAATCAAAGATCTGACATAGACCCTTCCTGAAAATCAGATGAATTGCAATTGTTTGATGACTGAGAATGAAGCTTGCTAGTTTTCAAGAAAGTTTATGGTCTATGCTTTAACATGTGAGTGGTTTGTTACTTGTTCGTGAGAAGTTTTATGAGATGAACTACGGTTATGACATATAATTATGCTAGAAAAGGTGATTGAAATTATCATTGATCAAACTTGTGCACCTTCTAGCATTCACACTTCATAAATTCTTTCTTTATCATTTACCAACTCGAGGATGAGCAGGAATTAAGCTTCGGGATGCTGATACGTCTCCAACGTATCTATAATTTATTAAGCATTCATGCTATTTTATTATCTGTTTTGAATGATTACGGGCTTTATTATACACTTTTATATTACTTTTGGGACTAACCTATTAACCGGAGGCCCATCCCATATTGCTGTTTTATTGCCTGTTTCAGTATTTCGAAGAAAAGGAATATCAAACGGAGTCCAAATGGAATGAAACCTTCTGGAGCATGATTTTTGGAAAGGATATGATCTGGGAGACTTGGAGTTCAAGCCAGGGGAGGTTTAGGGAAGCCAGGAGATAGGAGGGCGCGCCCACCCCCTAGGTGTGCCCCCTGTCTCCTGGGCCCCTCGAGGCTCCCCCGACCGACTTCTTTCGCCTATATAAGTCCACGTACCCTAAAAACATCGAAGACGAAGATAGATTGGGAGTTCCGCCGCCGCAAGCCTCTATAGCCACAAAAAACCTCTCGGAAGCCCGTTCCGGCACCCTGCCAGAGGGGGGAACCCATCACCGGTGACCATCTTCATCATCCCGGTGCTCTCCATGATGAGGAGGGAGTAGTTCACCCTCAGGGCTGAGGGTATGTACCAGTAGCTATGTGTTTGATCTCTCTCTCTCATGTTCTCTCTATGGCACGATCTTGATGTATCGCGAGCTTTGCATTGGATCTTATGATGCTTCTCCCCCTCTACTCTCTTGTGATGAATTGAGTTTTCCTCTTGAAGATATCTTATCGGATTGAGTCTTTAAGGATTTGAGAACACTTGATGCATGTCTTGTCGTGCTTATCTGTGGTGACAATGGGATATTCACATGATCCACTTTATGTATGTTTTGGTGATCAACATGCGAGTTCCACCCATGAACCTTTGCATAGGGGTTGGCACACGTTTTCGTCTTGACTCTCTGGTAGAAACTTTGGGGCACTCTTTGAAGTACTTTTTTGTTGGTTGAATAGATGAATCTGAGATTGTGTGATGCATATCATATAATCATGCCCACGGATACTTGAGGTGACAATGGAGTATCTAGGTGACATTAGGGTTTTGGTTGATTTGTGTCTTAAGGTGTTATTCTAGTACGAACTCTTGAATAGATCGATTCGAAAGAATAACTTTGAGGTGGTTTCATACCCTACCATAATCTCTTCGTTTGTTCTCCGCTATTAGTGGCTTTGGAGTGACTCTTTGTTGCATGTTAAGGCATTGTTCTATGATCTATCTATGTTATTATTGTTGAGAGAACTTGCACAAGTGAAAGTATGAACCCTATGCCTTGTTTCCTACCATTGGAATACCGTTTACGCTCACGTTTATCATTAGTTACCTTGCTCTTTTTATATTTTCAGATTACAAAAATCCATATCTACCATCCATATTGCACTTGTATCACCATCTCTTCGCCGAACTAGTGCACCTATACAATTTACCATTGTATTGGGTGTGTTGGGGACACAAGAGACTCTTTGTTATTTGGTTGCAGGGTTGCTTGAGAGAGACCATCTTCATCCTACGCCTCCCATGGATTGATAAACCTTAGGTCATCCACTTGAGGGAAATTTGCTAATGTCCTACAAACCTGTGCACTTGCAGGCCCAACAACATCTACAAGAAGAAGGTTGTGTAGTAGACCTCAACTTGCCATCCGAAGACCGTTCAACAGTGCCTCGTACTCGGCTGCATTATTGGAGTCCGTATACATGATCTATAAAAGATACCGGATATTATCACCTGTGGGGGATATTAGGATTACCCCAGCCCCCAGTCCGGCTAGCATTTTAGAGTCGTCAAAGTACATCGTCCAGTGTGCATATGTACTATATTCCTTGGGGAGTTCGGCTTCTGTCCATTTGGATAAAAAATCGGCCAACACCTGAGATTTAAAAGCTTGGTGTGGTTTCTATATGATCTCGAAGGGAAGGAGCTATATGGCCTATTTTGCAATGCGGCCCGTGGAATCCCTGTTATTGATTATATCATTGAGGGGTACCTCGGATATTACTGTCACCGAGCACTCTTGAAAGTAGTGTCATAGTTTTCGGGATGCCATAAATACCGTGTATGCTATCTTTTGGTAGTGAGGGTACCGGGACTTGCATGGTGTGAGGACCTCTGACACATATTAGACTGGCTTTTGGACATGGAACTTGTGTCCCGCTGATTCTCGTTCTACGAGGAGCATCGTACTCACTACCTGGTTGGTGCCTGAGATGTATAATAGCATAGGTTCACCGATACCTGATGCGGCCAGGATGGGGTTGCTTGCCAGGAGTGCTTTGATTTCTTTTAGTGGAGCGGTTGCCTCGTTGGTCCACTAGAAGTTATTTGTTTTCTTAAGTAGCCTGTAGAGAGGCAGTGCCTTTTCACCCAGGTAGGAGATGAAACGACTTAGAGCTACCATGCATCCTGCCAGCTTCTACATGTGTTTGAGCTCCGTTGGCATTGCAAGCTTGGACAGGGCCTTGATTTTAGCTGGATTGGCCTCAATTCCTCTATGGGAGACAATAAATCTGAGCAGTTTGCCAGTGGGGACTCCAAAGACGCATTTATCCGGGTTGAGCCGTATTTCGTAGTCCCGTAGGTTTTCGAAGGCCAAGCAGAGATCGTCCACGAGTTGATCGACTTTTTTGCTTTTAATGACCACGTCGTCTACATATGCCTTGACCGTTTTTCCAAT
The DNA here is from genome assembly GCF_018294505.1 of Triticum aestivum. Classification (NCBI taxonomy): domain Eukaryota; kingdom Viridiplantae; phylum Streptophyta; class Magnoliopsida; order Poales; family Poaceae; genus Triticum; species Triticum aestivum. Next base: position 395,890,971 of record NC_057801.1, read on the forward strand.
TTGGTTTTCTAGGCATGTTTGAATCATGCGTTGGTATGTGGCTCCTGCATTCTTTAACCCGATAGGCATCATGTTGAAGCAGAATGGCCCGTAGGGGGTGATGAATGCGGTTCCAGCTTGGTCGGACCCCTTCATCTTTATTTGATGATATCCGGAGTATGCGTCGAGAAAGCATAGTGAGTCATGTCTGGAAGTGGTGTCGTTGATCTGGTCTGTGCGAGTTAGGGGGAAGGGATCCTTGGGGCAGGCTTTGTTTAGGTCCTTGAAGTCGATGCAAAGCCGCCATGAATTGTCCTTCTTGGGTACCATGACCAGATTTGCTAGCCACTCCGGATGCTTTATTTCACGGATGAATCCCGCCTCCAGTAGTTGTGCTAACTCTTCACCCATAGCCTGTCGTTTAGGTTCGGAGAATCGGCTAGTGTCTGTTTGACTGGCTTGAAGCCTTTGATGATGTTCAGGCTGTGCTCTGCCAGCCTCCGTGGGATGCCTGGCATATCAGAAGGGTGCTAGGCGAATATGTTCCAGTTTTCATGTAAAAACATGCACAAGTGCTTCAGCAACTGCAGGATCCAGTTGTGCTCCGATGGATGTCGTTTTATTCGGGTCTATTGGGTGTACTTGGAATTTTACTATCTCGTCAGATGGTTTAAATGACATGGATTTTGGCCTTCTACTGAGGACCACGTCATCCCTGTTGACTGTAGTGTGGAGCATTCTTAATTCCTCGGCTGCAGGGGCCTCGGATAGTGCTGCGAGGGCAAGTGATGCGGTCTTATTCTCAGCTCAAAGGGTCGTGTTCGGATTGCTGGAGAGCGAAATCACGCCATTAAGCCCTGGCATTTTGAGCTTCATGTATCCATAACATGGTACGGCTTGAAGTCGTGCAAATGCTTCACGTCCCAAGAGGGTGTGGTATCCGCTGCGGAATGGCACGCTGTGGAATAAAAAGGATTCAGATATGTAGTTATCGGGAGTACCAAACACTACGTCCAAGGTTATGCATCTAGAGCAATGTGCCTCCTTGTCGGGTCTAATTCCTCGGATCGTGGTGTGACTATGCTTGATGCGAGATCTGTTGAGTTGCATTTTGTCGAGCTTGTCTTCATAGATGAGGTTTAGGCCGTTGCCCCTATCCATCAGTACTTTAGTTAGCCTGAAGCCATCGATTATGGGGTCGAGGATTAGTGCGGCGGGCGCGTGGGTGGGGCGGGACCTTGGCTCGTCCTTCTGATGAAAGGTGATAGGTGCCTCCGCCCACGACTGCGTGCCATCACCTAGTGGACTTGGTCGAGCTCTCGAAGAGCCTTTTTCCTTTTGCTGTTTGAGGAGAAAGTCTCATAAACTATCGGGAAATCGTCATGAGGTGGCGTTGTTGACCGTCTATAGGGAGGTGTGAGACCAAGAATATTTTTGCCACTTTTGGCCACCTGCCTCACCACCCAACAAGCTTGAAGCCTATGGGTCGGATTTGCATTAAGCAGGGCCAAGTGAATAGGACATGGTTCATCCAATAATTCGTCCAGAACCGTTCTGGATTTGTTTTTCTTTTCGGCGAGCCCGCGCTCGGGCGAACCTCTCGCATATGCCCACTTTGCTTGAGCTTTCCTGGGCTGTGGGGCAGGGACTGACTCCCTGCGCATTTGTTATAATTTCTAGGTGCTTTCCATGGTGCATGATTTGCGTACCATGTCCGATAATTCGGCGAAGTTTCACATGCAACGGCGGGCGAGGGCATTTAATATCCCTGCATCCCAGCAATTGAATTGGAAGGCTTCAATTATTTCTTCGTCACGCCAGTCAGTTATCTTGTTTTTGACCTGGAGAAATCTGGCCCAATAATGATGGACCGTTTTTGCGTCCGGACAATATTCGGCGTGGGAGGTGGGTGGGAAATTTTTGGGTGATCCCATCTTCTATGAGTCTGCGGCGTCGGCAGCAATGAGCCGTGCCTGGGCTATATCCGGATCTAATTGCGCAGTGTTTGGGTGAATGCATGCATGTGGATCTCGGGTAGGGGATCCCGAGCTGTGGATCGAGGATCAATGGAGAACAAGGACGATGAACACGATATCTACCCAGGTTCGGGCCCTCTCGAAGAGGTAAAACCCTACGTCCTGCTTGATTGTATTTGATGTATAATATGGTTACAGAGTAGATCTACCTTGAGATCAGGTGAGCTAAACCCTATGATGATGAGGTGATGGATGTAGCTCTAGCCCTAAAGTCCTAAACCCTCTGGTTTATATAGACACCAGTAGTGTTAGGGTTACATGTACAACAAAGGAAAGATCATGCTAATCTTGACTTGGAGGGCACACCACGACTCCGAAGGTCTCCTGTTCGGTCACGGGTCTGCACTCTAGCTTGGTCCCCTAGTGGCCCATTAGTCCATCCCATATGTAATGGGTCAACGGCCTGGGGACCCCTTAGTCCAGGACTCCCTCATCGGGCAGGAAGCTTTCACGACAATGCGCGGGAACCTGCGCGGTTGCACGGTAGTGGGCTCATCGATGATTCATTGGCGCCACTTTGAGCCATCGTTTGGCCAAAACCACGCCCTTGCGCGCTGCTCAAGCTTGCGCTCAAAGCCGTCCGCAGCAGCGGCGTGACATGACGTGTGAGAGGAGGACGAAACGAAACATACACATACGGTTAATAAAAAAACATTTGCTGTTTAATTACCGACTCCCCCCGTCCTAGTTTACAAGTCCTCTTTGTATTTTTGTGCCAAATTTCGACTAGAGATTTAACCAATAAAATACGAATGCATGTCGCCAAAGATTATATTGTTGGATTCACATTTGAACATAGTTTCCAATTATATTATTTCTATAACATGCATTAACATTTTGTTAGTTAAATTTAAGGTCAAAATATGGCACGAAATATAAAAGGGGACTAATAGACCAAGACGGAGGTAGTAGCACATGGCCGCTCTCTACGTAGTGTCGCGAGCGATTGTTCGACCATCGTGTAATGTGGAACGCGACGTAGTTTCACATCATGTCGCCGGCTCGCAACTATCGGCCGGCTTCTAGACGACCATTCCCTGCGTGTTCAGCTACTCTATGTGTGTGGTCGCTCGTGGTTGAGGCGGCCACGGCGCACGCTCTGCTCTTGCGTCCCTCTGAGCGCTCTTCCCGCGTCCGTCCACGCATGCTGCAAGTGTTTGGGGTCGGCGCACAATCACGTACATTCATGCTGCCATTATGCATGTGGTTGCGACGGGCGCGGCGCCACGATGCAGTTACTCGCTGCAAAAACTACCATGCGGACGTGCCGAGAATCCAGGCCGGCCGACCCGCATTTATTCCTGCGGCCATTTACCTTTCATCTCTCGTGCCACACGACACAATAAGCACATCAATGATAACACATACAGAGAGGACATCCAGCGGTTCCAATGGCGCTCCCCGTGGCTCTAATGGTGCTTCTAGTGGCCACCGACGACAACGGGGGGCAGTTCACCATGCATCATGTAGTGGACACCCACGTGAGGGGAAGCACCTCTTAGTAGTGTACACGAATGAGCTAGACTTGATGAAGAGCTCCATCCAAACTATGGAGCAGTTGCTTGCTGAGGACAAGTACCAAGTGGTTGCCTTAGACCTCGAGTTCACCAGCGGTAGTGCCGGGCAAGATCAAAAGGTTGTCGTCGCCTAGTTGTGCTTGCGACATGATGTCCTCGTCTACCACTACCACCTGGGCACAAGGCCTTGCGTGCGTTTCTCCAGGTTTATCAATAGCTCCGACTACAGTTTCGCTATGGTGGACACCACCAATGGTCTAAAAGCGCTCAAGGTTTTGGGCTTGACCTGCCAGAATCTTGTCAACATCCGTGACCACAACAAGGTCTGGGGTAGCGACAACAACAAACAGAACTCCATGGTTGACCTCGCCTCGGCCATCATCGACCCCTACTACATGAAGATGAAGGATGAGACAAGAACGCCTGGCACAGTGCCTAGCATCAGAGACTGGATGAAGAACACGTCAATTACACAGCCAAGGACACGTACTCAAAGCTACGAGATGTACAGGTGGATAATTGACATGAGGAAGTGTCTCCGTCCTGCCTAGACGAGGGGTTGAGCCACAGAGCACTGGCGGGATCGTCGCAAGAAGTAGATGACAAACGATCGTTTCTCTTAGTTTAGAATGCATGCAATTGTTTATTGATTTGTGTGCGAATGATCTGTATAGTCACTTATGTAATTGGATGTTTATTTCAATTATATCTATATCGTTGTTCTGATGACAGAGAAAATCACATGGCTTATTAGCAGCAACCGTCTGTGTTATTATTGGTCTTTGCACACATTTTGGATTACGGACCTGTTTGCCACGTATCACACACATCTTGTTCAGTTGAACTGTTTCTGTTGTCTTGGCTCATCACAAACAGTTCATCCGAGTGAACCGTATACCCTCCATCGCACACACCTTGATCTGGCTGACCGTTTCTATTGTGTTTCCTAATCGCACACGCCCTCATCTGGCTGACCATTTCTGTTGTTCTAGATCATCGCAAACAGTTCGTATGGATTAACCGTATGCCATGCATCGCACACACAGCTCTGATCTGAATTGTTTTTGATGTATGCGCCATCGCAAACAGTTTATCTCTTTTTTGAGGGTTTTCTTACACCACAATTTGTGATTAATGCACCACACACAATTTCGTCGAAGGGTCTCTGATTGGACTGTCGCGTTTGGACCATCCTGCAGTAATGTCTCAGTGATAAAATGATAGGCCGTTTAATCGTCACCAGCCACCGGCATTCTCTCGAACAGGTTGCAGGCACCAGGGAGCACGTCGGCTGGCATCTCTCGTGGGTGTTGCTCGCCACTCCGGAGGATGATGCATTAGGCACCGATGTGGCGTTGAGGTCAATGTCCACGAGCGCGGGCACGGGCATGGACGGCACCATCACGCTCACCTCCGGCGAGGATTCCCTTGAGAAGCGAGAGGCTTGCAGATAGATGTGGAAGGTGGGAATCGGTTGTGTGGCAAAGGGTGATGCAGCAAAGTATAGATAAGTATTTCCCTTAGTTTGAGAACCAAGGTATCGATCTAGTAGGAGACAACACACATGTCACAGAATACCTGCACAAACAATCAAACAACTTGCACCCAACGTGATAAAGGGGTTGTCAATCCCTTCATGGTTACTTGCAAAAGTGAGATCTGATAGAGATAGATAAACAATAAAGTAAATGTTTTTGGTATTTTGGGTTTATAGATCGAAAAGTAAAAGATTGCAAAATAGTAGATCGGAAACTAATATGATGGAAAATAGAAATGGAAAATAGACCCGGGGGCTATAGATTTCACTAGAGGCTTCTCTCATGATAGCAAATAATAGGGTCAACAAATTACTGACGAGCAATTGATAGAAAAGCACAAAGTTATGATGATATCCAAGGCAATGATCATGAATATAGGCATCACGTCCGTGTCAAATAGACCGAAATGATTCTGCATCTACTACTATTACTCCACATATCGATCGCTATCCAGCATGCATCTAGAGTATTAAGTTCATAAAGAACGGAGTAACGCATTAAGCAAGATGACATGATGTAGAGGAATTAACTCAAGCAATATGATGAAAACCCCATCTTTTTATCCTCGATGGCAACAATACTATATGTGCCTCGCTGCCCCTACTGTCACTGGGAAAGGACAGCGCAAGATTGAACCGAAAGCTAAGCACTTCTCCCATTGCAAGAAAAACCAATCTAGTTGGCCAAACCAAACCGATAGTTTGAAGAGAATTACAAAGATATCAAATCATGCATATAAGAATTCAGAGAAGAATCAAATAATATTCATAGATAAGCTAATCATAAATCCGCAATTCATCGGATCTCGGCAAACACCGCAAAAAAGGTATTACATCGAATAGATCTCCAAGAACATTGAGGAGAAGATGGTATTGAGAATCGAAGAGAGAGAACAAGCCATCTAGCTACTATCTATGGACCCGTAGGTCAGTGGTAAACTACTCACGCTTCATCGGAAGGGCAATAGAGTTGATGTAGAAGCCCTCGTGATCGAAATTCCCCTCGGCAGGACGTCGGAAAAGGTCCCTAGATGGGATCTCACGGGTACAGAAGGTTGCGGTGGTGGAAAAGTGTTTTCGTGGATGATTCTATTGGTTTGGGGATATAAGGGAATATATAGGCGCAAGAATTAGGTCAGCAGGTGCACGAGGGGCCCACAAGGGTGGGGGCGCGCCCTACCCCCTGGGCACGGCCTCCATCCTTGTGGCCGCCTTGTGGCTCCTATGACTTCATCTCCAAGTCTCCTGGTTGTCTTTTGGTCCAAGAAAAATCATCACAAAGGTTTTATTTCGTTTGGACTCCGTTTGGTATTCCTTTCTTGCGAAACTCAAAAACAGGAAAAAAAATAGGAACTGGCACCGGGCTCTAGGTTAATAGGTTAGTCCCAAAAATAATATAAAATAGCATATTAATGCATATAAAACATCCAAAATAGATAATATAATAGCATGGAACAATAAAAAATTATAGATACGTTGGAGACGTATAAGGGGCGAATCTGGCAGCACCATCCAACGAAATGCTGACGAGCCCGTGCTAGCCATGGCCACGGCAGCGCTGACGAGCCCGTGTTGGCCAGGGTTTAACCCTAGGTAGATTAGGGCCTCCGTCATTGTCGTGGTGACTCAGGCATTGGTTTCCTCCTGCTGTGCGGCGGCGGTGAGGGCGCCGATGGCTGCCGCTTCGTCCCTTGCGTCTTGCGCGTGCCTCCGGCCCTTCCTCTTGGCCGACTACATGGCCCGCTGCTCGGGAGTCAGCTACTTCTTCTTCTTGGGTGGCGTCACAGCCTTGCGGGGTGCGCAGGGCTTTCCTTTGGCGAAGGTGACGAAGGTGAGGCCAGACGAGGCGAGGCTAGCGGCGGCATCGAGGGTCGGTACCTCGTCCATGGCTGGGAGCGCGAGCGTGCGGGAGGGTTTTGGGAAAGTGGTGGGAAATGGCGATCGCTATCCCATCGACTGGCGGGCCGTGGGGAGGAGTAGGCGAGCACCACGTGCGTCCATTTATGTCCGCCCTGACGCAAATGAGACTTAAATATGAGTCGGGAATGGGTCGGCAGGCAGACAAAAAGAGGACGCACGTCCATTTGGGTCGGTGCGTTGGGCCAACTTTTCTGTCCGCCGTGACCCAAACGGACACGCGCGAAGAAAACGAGTCAGTGCATTGGAGTTGCTCTCATACTCTTTAGGTTAAGATACGTGGTGAATTTATTTTGTGTGCTCCAAACCACCGACATGGACATTAGGCTTGTAGATGGTACATTTAGAAAAAACCTTATGGTATTTTGTTTGGTGTTATGTTTTCCTTGGTACTTTCACTTACCCTATTGATTTTGTTGTCATAGAAATTTCTGAACATGATCTTCCTTCAATTATATTTGGAAGGCCTTCCTTGAAAATTCTAGGGGTTAAAATTAATTGTAAAAGAGAGGTGGTTTCTCTTCATTTACCAAAAAAGGCTTTCGCCCCGCTTTATATATAAAGCACCATTCAACAAGCACCCAGTACAAGCACACGCCAGCCACTGCAACACACGCACGCACCAGGACATGATACATAGGCGCTGAGCACAGCAACACCACCCCTAGCACTACCGCCCCGAAGAGATGAAGCTACATATGACGAACCATACGACCCAAGGCGACGCCTTCAGGAAGGGTACGACACCAGAGCGCCGCCACCGCCCGATCCAAGGATCAGAGTTTCCACTAGAGCCGCGTGCCGAGTAATGAGAGCCGCAACGATGCTTTCAAGAAGGGAACGATCTTCGCCGCTGCCGGTCCATCGGAATATAGAGCAGGTTTTCACCTCGGCCAACATTCAATGCCATTGAACGCCACACCCTGGCAACCAAGCCGCCCACACGACCATGCTGACCGGGCAGCACCAAGGCACGAGCTCTACCCAAGAGCACCGCGCTACCACCACCAGGGCCGCCGCCCCAGCATCCAAGACCTCGACACCAGCTCACCCGAGACCTGCCGCACTCCAACGAAAGAGACGAGTGGAAAGGTCCCACCTTTCGCGCCCCTAGGCAACCCCTAGTGTTGAAACCCAATAGGTCGACCAGAACTGGCATCCACCGACCCGTCCTGCTGCCCCGAGCGCGAGACGAGCTCAGTCTTGCAGCATCGAGAGGGGGACGAGGTCAGTCCTGCTGCACCGTGCGCGAGACGAGCTCGGTCCTGCTGCATCATGCACGAGATGAGCTCAGTCCTGCTGCATCAGGCGCGAGACACGAGGTCGACCGTAGCTGGGAGAGGACCAACCCATTGATTGAGTAGCGCCCAGGCGATGAGGAGATGGGGTGAAGGTCGAGACTGCCTGAACGCAGAAGAGCCGACACCAGGGAAGCCGGCCGCTGCCGCGGGCAGATCCATCGACCCACCGTGAAGCCGCCATGACACCGGTAGGCCACCACCGAGACCTCCCCATGCTGCCGCCCATGGCCGGAGCAGCAGCCACGCCTGGCCGCTGTCCTACTCGCATCACCCGAAGAGCTCCAAGCGCCGGAGCCACCAGGCATGCACCACCGGAGTCATGCGTCGCTGGCCGGCCCCCAAAGCCAGATCCGGTCGGATCCGACAAGAAACCGGCCGCGCGCCACCTCCCGAGATGGGAGAACCACAGCCACCCCACCGCTCGCGGAATGAAGGTCGCTGGAGTGCCACCACTAGCAGGACACCCCGCCGCCCTGCGAGACCGCCGCCCCGCCGCTGGACCCCACGGACGTCCAGCGCCGCCACTCGAAGGAGCCGCCCCGCACCGGCGCCCACAAGCGGACGGGAAGAAGGGCCCTGCCGTCGCCACGCCCACCGGGCTTTGCCTGGAGGAGCTCGCCGGCGATGGCGGGAGGGGAAGGGGAGGGAGGTGGGGATGAAGGTCGCGGCCGCAAGGGTTCACCGCGGGCGCGTGCCCGACGGTCGACGGTGGCAAGGAGGCTAGGTCACCAGCGGCGGCGGGGGTGGGAACCCTAGCAGGGGAGGGAGCGGCCCGCTCTCCCACTCCTAGATGTTCAGAATCCCTTCTGTTCGTTTTGAAAAAGAGAACAAGGAATTTGACTTCTTCAAATTCAAGAATCACCCACAATTAGGTGAGTATGATGGCAGTGAGGATAGAACAATAACAACTCAGCACTAATTGCTTCGGGACGCCAAAAGATGAATTTGTAAGAAGCCTCACCGAATATAAAAAAATCCATGAAGAACCTGGTAAGATGAAAACTAATCAACATCTCAATGAGGCACCCAATTAAGAGTGGAACAATTAACGAGACATTCGAGGTGCCTGAAGAGAAGGGAGATGAAGAACCCCCACCTCCGAAACTTAAATCGTTACAAAAAAAATCAAGTTATGAGTTTTTAGATGAAACAAATAAATAACTTATATTAGTATTATAAGTGCTAACTTTTCAAATAAAGAAAAAAAGCGAACCAACATGTGGTTGAATGGTTAGAGGGACAGTGGTATCCCCAGCCCATCAGGGTTCAAGTCCTGGTGCTCGCATTATTCCTCGATTTATTTCAGGATTTTCGGCGATGTGCTTTCAGTGGGAGGAAACGTTCCCTTCGATGACGTGGCGCCTACGGTGACTTCATAAATCTCAAGATGATATACCGGCTCAGTGTCCTGAAGGTGCTCATAGGGGTAGGGTATGCGTGTGTGCATTCGTAGGGGTGAGTGTATGCGTGTATGTATGAGCGTTTGTGTTTGTACTATGTTAAAGAAAGAAGATTAAGTCATGAGCACAGGTGCCGCAATAACTCTTCTGCATTAACCGATCTCATCTTATAGGAGCATGGTTAATAATATAGCCAGTTGTTGGCTATAAGATGTTGCCATATCATTTACAGCCAACACATATTGTAACTCATACAATAGGGTTAGCTATAAGGTTGGCTATAGGATTAGTACTTTTTCAAATCTTCTCTCTATCTCTTTCGTTACATTTATTGCATCTGTCTTGGAGCACGCATATAGCCAGGCTCTTGCATGAGAGCCCATTCCCCTCACTTTTTCGTCTCTCTCTCCTCCACATAGGCAAAATTGCCATGTAAGCAAGCTATAAGCCCACTATTGGCAAATTTGACAATTTTGACCTGTGGACGAAATCAATTCACAAAATGAACTGCCCCTAAAACAATTTCACCCGACTGACCTTTTTGAGTGGCGCCTGACACGCAGGCGCCCCACCCTATGGTGCAGCGCCTAGCTCTGGGGCATTGCACCTATGTCCAGCATGGCAACCCCGGGCCCGCACCCAATAGTGCAGCGCCTCAGAGCTAGGCGCCACACATGTAATGTGCAACGCCTAGCCCTTAGGCGCTACACTGTCTGTTACTAGTTGGCTGGCTTGCCCCCCTCCCCCACTCCCCCCCCACACACCCCAACCCCCAAGGCATCCCCACCCGAGATTTGCCCCCTCCCCCTCTCTCCCCCTCTCAAATCTTCAATTTTTTCCGTTGATTTCAAACTCAATACCTCCCTCAAGGTAATCTTCTCCGATCCCCTTGTTTTGATCCAAGAAATGTCAACCAATTACTAATTTGTTGCTAGTTTGGGGAAACCCTAGTTTTGATGGATCTAGAGATTTGTATGGAGATGTGAGATGTTTGTTTTACAATTTCCTATGATTAGGCTTGTTAGTATGTTAGGGTTATTCTTATGGGTGTTCTTATGTTGGTGCTTGTTTGGGAACGTAGTAATTTCAAAAAAATTCCTACTCACACGCAAGATCCTGGTGATGGCATAGCAACGAGAGGGGAGAGTGTTGTCCACGTACCCTCATAGACCGTAAGCGGAAGCATTATTACAATGCGGTCGATGTAGTCGTACGTCTTCACGATTCGACCGATCCAAGCACCGAACGTACGGCACCTCCGTGTTCAGCACACGTTCAGCTCGATGACGTTCCCGGGCTCCAATCCAGCAAAGCATCGGGGATGAGTTCCGTCAGCACGACAGCGTGGTGATGATGATGATGTTCTACCGGCGCAGGGCTTCACCTAAACTCCACGATGATATGACCGAGGTGGAATATGGTGGAGGGGGGCACCGCACACGGCTAAGGAACGATCCGTAGATCAACTTGTGTGTTCTAGGGTGCCCCCCCCCTCGCCCCCGTATATAAAGGAGCAAGGGGGGAGGCCGGCCGGCCCTTGTGGGCGCGCCAAGGTGGAGGAGTCCTCCTCCTAGTAGGAGTAGGACTCCCCCTTTCCTACTCCTACTAGGAGGGGGAAAGGAAGGGGGGGAGGGGGAAGGAAAGAGGGGGGCGCCGCCCCTCCTCCCCTCCTAGTCCAATTCGGACCAGAGGGAGAGGGGGCACGCGGCCCACCCTGGCCGCCCCTCTCTCTTTCCACTAAGGCCCATGTGGCCCATTAACTCTCCCGGGGGGGTTCCGGTAACCCTCCGGCACTCCGGTTTTCTTCGAAATCACCCGGAACACTTCCCGTGTCTGAATATAGTCGTCCAATATATCAATCTTTATGTCTCGACCATTTCGAGACTCCTCGTCATGTCCGTGATCACATCCGGGACTCCGAACAAACTTCGGTACATCAAAACTTATAAACTCATAATAAAACTGTCATCGTAATGTTAAGCGTGCGGACCCTACGGGTTCGAGAACTATGTAGACATGACCTAGAACTATTCTCGGTCAATAACCAATAGAGGAACCTGGATGTTCATATTGGTTCCTACATATTCTACGAAGATCTTTTTCGGTCAAACCGCATAACAACATATGTTGTTCCCTTTGTCATCGGTATGTTACTTGCCCGAGATTCGATCGTCGGTATCCAATACCTAGTTCAATCTCGTTACCGGCAAGTCTCTTTACTCGTTCTGTAATACAACATTTCATAACTAACTCATTAGTTACAATGCTTGCAAGGCTTAAGTGATGAGTATTACCGAGAGGGCCCAGAGATACCTCTCCGACAATCGGAGTGACAAAACCTAATCTCGAATTATGCCAACTCAACATGTACCTTTGGAGACACCTGTAGAGCACCTTTATAATCACCCAGTTACGTTGTGACGTTTGGTAGCACACAAAGTGTTCCTCCAGTAAATGGGAGTTGCACAATCTCATAGTTGTAGGAACTTTGTATAAGTCATGAAGAAAGCAATAGCAACATACTAAATGATCAAGTGCTAAGCTAACGGAATTGGTCAAGTCAATCACACCATTCTCCTAATGATGTGATCCCATTAATCAAATGAAAACACATGTCTATGGTTAGGCAACATAACCATCTTTGATCAATGAGCTAGTCAAGTAGAGGCATACTAGTGACACTATGTTTGTCTATGTATTCACACATGTATCATGTTTCCAGTGAATACAATTCTAGCATGAATAATAAACATTATCATGATATGAGGAAATAAATAATAACTTTATTATTGCCTCTAGGGCATATTTCCTTCAGTCTCCCACTTGCACTAGAGTCAATAATCTAGATTACATAGTAATGATTCTAACACCCATGGAGTCTTGGTGTTGATCATGTTTTGCTCGTGAGAGAGGCTTAGTTAACGGGTCTGCAACATTCAGATCCGTATGTATCTTGCAAATCTCTATGTCTCCCACTTGGACTTGGTCCCGAATGGAATTGAAGCGTCTCTTGATGTGCTTGGTCCTCTTGTGAAATCTGGATTCCTTTGCCAAGGAAATTGCACCAGTATTGTCACGGAAGATTATATGTTCAGACCCAAACGTGACATAACCGCCTCTCACCCGGATTCATACATGGTGGGCGCCAAAATACAGTGTGCCCTCGGCTGAAATCGACTCCCTCCCCGATTCATATTCATACACGGTGGGTGCCAAAAACAAACTCTCGTCAGCAAATATTCGGTGTATGCGAGATTACCGTCCTATCCCCAACCGACTAATGTTGATGTGATGTAGTAGAAATTTGAAACGGGGGCTAAGTTTGTAAATTTCCTCGCATTTGAGACAAGCGCGCCCTGAATACATGGTTCCCCCCCTTCCTCTCTACCTCCCTTTTCACCATTCGTACTCCGTGGGCGCCAAAACACCCTCTCCACCCCACCCTCCTCCGTCCGCTGCTGTCCGCCACCCCATCCACCGCCGTCCTCTTCCACCATGCCGGAGCTGATACCCCGACGCAGCCGTCCATTACAAGAGATTGACCTCTCTCATCCACGCCTTCGGACCGGGATCCTTGCATCCCGTCCTCTCGCTTCATCCTCGTCGTCGTCCACCTTGCCGGCGCCGCTCCTACGACCGTCTCGTCCACCGCACCCCGCTGCCACCGTCTACCCTCCTAGATCTGCTTCCACGCTGCCGACAGCCATTGCTACCACAGCACCGTCAAATTCTCACCAGATGCGTACACGGCGCTGCACCAGAGGCGGTACTCTTTCGTATCTGCTCAACTTATTTATCGCAGGAAGAAAATAGATCGCCACTGCTTTACTCTGATTTCTTGTCTTGGTTGCGAAGTTGCCTTTGTCCGATTTGCACCTTCAGATCCGCCATGGCACGCTCAACACTATACTCCCAATGCTTATGGTTTTCCCCTTTTATATTCCACACTAGTTAAATCACAGTAGACTAAATTTCAAAATTGGGTCAGTCGAATTTTCAGAGCTCGCCGGAGTTCGCCGGTGCGATCCAAGGGGCTCGGGTGGTTGTGGGGCCTCGTCGAACGAAGAAAACTCGACGTGGGTGGGGGGTGGGGGTGGCGGAGGAACACAGGCGGTGGGGGCCGGTGGTCCGGCCGGCGGCCCATGCGGTGTTTTGTATGGGAAGAATCAGAGACGAGGAAGAAGAAGGGTTAGGAGACGTAGGATCTTCTTCCAACCGCCTGAAATGGTCGAGAGACAGCTGGGAGTTGCATTCTTAATGCGCTCTGGTTCATCATGTGTGGGCACTGTGCAACCAACATTTTTATTATCCAAAATCTGCTTGCTCTTCTTTACCATGTTTGATAGTGCTGGCCTGTACGTGATCGATAGGCTTTCAATTACTAGCGGCAATACAACACTGTATTTTCAAGCCAGTTCCACTTTCCCAATTTATATAGCGTTGTTATGGTGTACCACTGTTATGTACACTATGATCTTCCTAGTTAATGTGTGCTCTTCTTATCATGGTTTGGCAATAAACTATCTATACAGTATATTATGAACCTATCATCTGCCAGCTATCCTTACTTTTGGAGCCTATTTTTTGTGTAGTTGTGCCAGATTATATAAATGCACGCACGATATTACAGAACACATGAGCTCTCTCATTAGAATCCAGTGATAGAATATAAGTGTTTACAGGGGCGCCCCTATATTAGAATATCATCTGCATTACAAAGATAATCTCACAACTATTTATGTTTTCATGGTTCTCAGATATTATACGCAATTATAGTGAATATCAGAATCCGCGCATCAGAAGAATATTGTGGAACACTACAATGACTTACAAAATTGGCACCAAGGCATTGAGTGCCATTCTGGAAGCAATGAAACTCGTACGCTCCCCAGCTGTTAATTCTTGTTCAGAATATCATTCTAATGACTATTCTAACCTCGAGGAGTCAAAGGCAGATGGCCTGTCCAGTTCACCCATCAAGGTACATGTTCTAATTTGGCAAGGTTTTATTGATTGCGCGTATCTTGCATATGTTGTCTTGCATTTCTTCTACTTTGTTGCACCACCATCTATAACTCGAGATGCCATGCCCATCCATTATCAATACATATTCCATCTGTCGTCATACCATGTTTTTCCACTCAAATGTTGTTCTTGTGCATCAGATATCAAAAAGGAAGAGGGTGATTGCCAAACCTGAAGGAGCACCAGCAAAGTCCTTGAAAAACGTGGTGTTGCCGGAGAAATCAGACAACGCCCCACTTATATTGGTTGTACAACCAATGACACAAAACATAGGACTGACTCCAGCAGACTGTACCCATACTTCACTGGCCACACCACTAGCCCCACCACACAGGACCTGCACTCCAGCAAAAGGTATACCAATTTCATTTGCCATAGCACCAGCCGTACCACAGAAAAATCCCACTCCAGCAAAAAGTACAGCAAGTCCACCGGCCGAAGACCTATCCCAACTGCAGAGATGGCCAATTCCTGCAGATTGGAACCCCATTCCAGTTATTCCCAGTTTAAAAGACAATGCTTTCAATGTTGTTAGGGACTACGTGCATATATTCCCATCATGGGAAGATTATAGTGAAGACAAACACCATTTTCACATCTTCCTGTCCAACTTACATGTAAGTGCTATTATTCATGGTTATTATTTTCCTGTTTTCTGCTGATTGAACACATCAATGATTTACATTACATTGTTGTAACTAGGTGAGGGTCAATCTGGATAGTCATGACGAGTAAAGCTTGCTTGTGCTTTTCAAGGAAGCATTACAGCAGTATCGGTGTTACCTGAGGAAATCACACTTTGATGGCAAGTCTATAAACGAATTTCCGGTGAAGTCTCCTGTGCTAAATATAGAAGACACTGAATGGAAAAACCTTGTTATGTACTAGTCTCCTTCCCAAGATGAGGTACTGTCTATGAAATCACATGACAATTTAAACTTCTACTTTTCCGCATGTGCCTTACGGATCTTTTTTGCAGGAAATCAGCTCGAAGAAGAATTCTGGTTTGAAAAGAACAACAGGATATTGCAAATATGATGCCCCCTGCTTTGCTCTTATTAGTACCTATTGTCCTGTATCACTGTACTTGCATACATACCTGGTTCATTATGTGACAGCAGTATGCATGATAGCTTGCTTATCAATTGTTCGCTCCAAATTATCTGATCTGTATGAATGGTTACATTAGTGTAGAATATATCCAATGCCAATGAATTTTTTTAGCTCTGCATTGTTCTTGTAAGTACATATTGTCCTTTATCAGTGTACTTATATTGACAGGTAGTTGTTCATGTACCATCACTCTGCAGCTTATTTTCCTTTGCCCTCCATTTTCTACACATCAGATATATATTTACTCTTACCATAAGGTTGGTACTGAAGAAGTTTGGATGTGCATTGCTCTTGGCTGTGCCTTTTGCCTGTATCGCTGTGCATACATTTATAGCTACTTGGTTATGTAGCATCACTCTTCATCTTATCTTAAATATTCTCCATTTTTTCGTATATTATCACATCTATATTTACTCTTAACAAAATGTAGAATAAAGGCAATGCTTATGAAGAACATTCTGTGCTAAACTTCTTGAATTCCCCCCCCCCCCCATCAGCATGGACAAGGGCTTTATAGAGCCTGTCTTCACCAGTAATGTAAGTTTGTCTTTGTCAAGCCTTCAAACTTTGTTGTGTATATTTGGTTAGGCATGACTGCAACAGCTTTTTATTTTTGGTGTTTGCATCAAATTGCATGTTTAAAGTTTATTATGTAGTTCATAAACAAAAGTTTGTCCTTCTCAATTTAAGTTTTCAGTTGTACAACCAAGTTCCTTCTTCATACCATGTAAATTAAACTATACAGAGCAAGTGATCTTCTTTTTGCACTGCATGTATGCTTCTGTTCTTCATCCGTAATCCAGTGGTGTGGTGAACCTACCCACTACAATACAATGTCATATTCTGCAATGTCTTAACTATGAACAATGTCATATCATTCTACTATTATTTAAACCGCCTCTTTATTTGCCAATCTGAAATGGGATAAATTGACAGCATACTAACCATTGATACTTATGAGTTATTGATCTATACTCCAGTGGTGTCGTGAAGCTGCCAACTCCTTCACAATGTCAATTCCTGCCATGTCTTGACCTGAACAATACCATATTGTGTTAATGCAATTCAGCACTCATACTTTTATGTGCAAAACCTGTCATCTGTCTGCTTGTTTATCTTTCAGAGTGAGGAAGATATAAGTGTTGAACAAGCACAGTCTCATCATCTTGCTCAGCTGCTTGCGCTGCAGCTCCCCAGCAGGGCTAACCTTTCTTGAACTCTATTGAAGTGTTGTTTGTTTTGTATATTATTTTGTCGGCGTGTTTATTTGCACTGGTGGCGATCTTTGATGCCTAGTGTATGTAATCTCCTGTCTGCTTGTGCTTTATTATCATAGTGGCGAACTTTGATGCCCAGTGGATGTAATATGCCGTAATTTCTTTATTGTATAGTCTAGGTTTTTTCTTATTCACGATGCTGCAGTTATTTTACTGTATATATATCCTGTCTTTGCAGTAAACCGGCCAAACTGTAAAATTACGGTACATAATCGGGTCGTCATGCAATCACGATGTATGATCCGCATCATGGGTCCCGTCAAACTGGCCCACTAGTAGATTCGGGCCTTTGATAGGCCGAGTAACCCCCGGCCCTCTTTTCGCAAGAAAACTCAATGGGCTTTTAGGAGGCTGAGAAGTAGGCTGGGCCTAAAACGTGCCGAATAGCTCACGGGCCGGCGGCAGCCCGAAATGGACCCCGGCCCATGATTGTGCGAATCAATTCACGGGCTTTTAATAGGCCAATGTCGTCTTGGTACTTGTTTGGCCCAATCAGATATCGGCTGCGAGCAGGCCGGATGCAAACCGGGCCATAGTTAGGCCCAACTATATGACGGGCTTTTAACATGCCGAAATTAATATAGGGCCGAAATGTTAAATGGGCCCTTAACAGGCCGAAACTAATATCAGGACGAATTACTAAATGGGCGTTTACCAAGTGGGCCCAAAAGCATAGCGTCCAGTCAACGGGCCGAATCTGATATGGGCCATAATTGAGCGCAAAGCCTCTTAAAGGGCCGGACCTAATCTGGGCCGTGATTTGGCCGAGAAAGTGGGAGGCTTTTAACGGGCCGGATCTTATATGGGCCATTATTAGGCCCGGAATGTGGCAGACCATTAATGGACCGGATCAATTATGGGCCGGCATTTGGCCCAAAACATGGCAGCCAGTTAATGGGCCGGCCTACTAGGGTCCTCAAAATCTTGTGGGCCTACAGCTGGGCCGGCCCATTAATGTTGGCGAAATCTCGTGGGCCTTTAGCTGGGCCGGCCCATTATGATCCGCAAGAATTTTGTGGGCCTTTACCTGGGCCGGCCCATTATGGCACACAAAAATCTTGTGGGCCTTTACCTGGGCCGGCTTATTATCGCCCGCGAAATCTTGTGGGCCTTTAGCTGGGCCAGCCCATTATAGTCCGCAAAATCTCGTGGGCCTTTAACTGGGCTGGCCCATTATGGGCCGCAAAATCTTGTGGGCCTTTAGTTGGGCCGGCCCATTTAAACTTGATTGGCCGTGCCACATGTCGACGTATCATAGGCGCCTTCTGTCCAATGAGTGGATGACATCTGTCCCAACGATGAGTCGACACGTGTTTCCTCCAGCCAATGATGATTTTACACGTGGAGAATCCCCATTGGTTGGGGCTGTTAACGGGTTATCGGATCCAAAACCCTACCCGATAGCTTAACGACGTCCCGTTACGGTGGATGCCATGTGTCGGTCACCCTTGACGAAAGCACTTCTGTGACACGCGATTTATCGTCATGGAAGTGGACACTTCCGTGATGATAATTTTGGTAATGTCATCGAACACTTCTACGACATCACAGGTATGACTATCTTGATTCTGTCATAAATTTGTCATGGATGTACATGCATGACAAAAAAGGCGACCTACTATGACAAACACGTATCATCACGGAAGTGTATTTTTTTGTAGTATGGTTCCCACTTTATTCATGGTGCTTTCCGTAAAATGCTTGCTAAGTATGATGTTAACCATAGAATTGCATCACCCTATCATCCTTAGTCTAGTGGTCAAGTTGAGCTTAGCAATAGAGAAATAAAATTAATTTTGCAAAAGGCTGTTAATAGGTCCAAGAAGAATTGGTCTAAGAAATTAGATGATGCACTTTGGGCTTATAGAACATCATATGAAAATCCTATGGGTATGTCTCCTTATAAAATGGTTTATGGAAAAGCTTGCCATTTGCCTCTTGAGTTAGAACATAAAGCATATTGGGTAGTTAAAGAACTCAACTATGATTTCAAACTTGCTGGTGAAAAGAGGTTATTTGATATTAGCTCTTTAGATGAATGGAGAACCCAAGCTTATGAAAATGCAAAGTTATTCAAAGAAAAAGTCAAAAGATGGCATGAAAAAAGAATTCAAAAACGTGAGTTTAAAGTAGGAGAATATGTTCTTTTGTACAACTCTTGTTTTAGATTCTTTGCCGGAAAGCTCCTCTCGAAATGGGAAGGCTCATATGTCATCGAGGAGGTTTACCGGTCTGGAGCCATCAAAATAAATAATTCCGAAGGTTGTCAATAGGCAATGAATAAAGCATTATATGTCAGGTACCTCTATTAATGTTGAAAGCAATATTATCCAAACTTTGTTGCTGGAAGATCACATGAAAGAGTCCTTCCGGAACACTCCAGAATTGTCAAAATAATGAGGTATGTGATACGGTAAGTAAACGGACTCCGAAAAATCCGCAAAAATATTTTTTGTTAGTTTTGGAATATTTTAGAATTATGGAAATAAAGAAACTCCCAGGAAGCGTCCCCTAGTGGGCACAAGACACCAGGGCACGCCAGGCACATTCCGTACTCTGTTTTTTTCCATGTACTTGTCCTCCAAGATTATATATATATATATATATATATATATATATATATATATATATACACTTCCCGAACCTGTTAACCATCGTATTGCGAAGAAATCATGTGTTCTCTTTTCTTGTTGTTTTCTATCAGATCCCATATACCATGGCCTCTTCAAGTTCTTCAAGAACGTCATCAACCCATATCTGCAGGAGGTGGTGCAGCACCCTCAAACCATTCAGATGCGTGAGGGGGTGTTATACATCCGCGATGAGCAAGGTCCGAAGGGCACGAGAACCATGGAGGCCAGGCTTAAAGCTATGGAGCAAGAAGTCTTCCGGTGAAAGGGGATGGTGGAACGTGGTCTCAATGCCAATCACCTCAGGATCACAGAGCTTTCCCATGATCTCAAGGTGGATGGAAATCCCACAAAGGACATCATCTTCACCCTCAACGAGCAAATAAACTTCCTCCTAAGCCAGATCTATGATCTTCAAAAGCAAGTCTTTGAATATGAGGCGAGGTTTAAAGGTATGACTTTGGCTGCTAGTTACAGGACCCGTGAGACTCAGTCCTCCTCTTTTGATGGTGGACCACTGCCATGGAAATCCGAGGACAAGATCTCTTCTTCTTCACCAACATCACCTTCTTCACCACCAAAGGGGAACTGAGTATCGGGTATGGGCACTCCCCTTGGCTTTCGCCAAGCTTAGGGGAGGTTCCCCGGTATCGTATCATCCCACTATCTTTTTGCTTTTACTTATCTTAGCTCGATCCTTTTGCTTTAGATGAAATAAAGTTTAGTTCGATCCTTTCTTCTTTGAGAGTGTGCTCAGTGATCTATCATTGTGATCGTGTGCAAGTTATATAATATAGTTTATTTTGAGTTTTTGCTTTCTTTACTTTCATGTTGCAAATAAAGAAAATAAATAAGAAAAGAAAAATAGAAAGAGAAAATGAATAAAATAAAGGAAATAAATCAATAAGATCATATACTAATTCTATGGTAGGTGATAGCACCACATAAGGAAAAGTGTAAGTAGGAAATTTTATTAGAGATTGACAAACATAGAATTAGTCAATGATGCAACTCATGCAAGAATTAATAAGGGAAGGGAAGATTCACATATTAATATACTATCCTAGAAATCTTTTGTGATTGTGAGCCCTCATCAAAATATTATATGCCAAAATTGTTGACATTGGACAAGGAAGACAACGTAATGGTTTATGTTTGTTTATATTCACATAGAAGTCATATTGTCATAGATCCTTCAACATGTGGTGCTTATGCCCCCTTTCTTTGCTAGCCAAAAATTCCGCACTAAGTAGAGATACTACCTGTGCATCCAAAAACCCTTAAACCCAAATCTTTTTCAAGTGTCCACCATACCTACCTAGGGATTGAGCAAGATCCCTCAAGTAAGTTGTCATCGGTGCAAAAAGGCAATAAAAATTGCTTCTAAATGTTTGAGATTGTTTAGTGTAATAGAAAATTGAGCGTTGCACGAACTTGGATGACAAAGAATAAAAGCGACAGACTACATAATAACACTACAAGGGAAAAGCCTATACACAGAATCTTACCAGCAACACGCTTTAAAATAAGGCGCTGCTGCTAACTAGCAGTAGCGCGTGCGTGCAAAACACGCTGCTGAAATAAATGTATCAGTAGCGTGCCCGGTCTATGGCGCGCTACTGCTATAATTTCCACGCCGCCGCCGCGAGGCTAGTTCTAGCAGCAGCGCGTTAAAATTAAGAGCGCTGCTGCTACGAATCATAGCAGAAGCGTGTTTGCACAATAACCGCTACTGCTAAATTTACTAAAAAAATTAGTCCCACCTCGCTCCATGAAGGGAGTTTGTACCACCTTAAATATGTTACTTCTCAAACTTTCACAAGCACTTGGTCTTCATTGAACTCTATGTGTAGAATTTGTGGCCGCAATATGAGTCTTCACCAGTTCCTAAACTGGTGAGAACTCATATTGACAAATCAGATTGTACACAAAAAGATCATTGATGATCAATGTATTTTTGATGTCTATTTTTACATGCTGACATATAGCAGTAGAGCGTTCTTTTTGAAAGGCGCTACTGCTAGGTCGTTTAGCATTAGCGCCTTTTGCTATAGCGCGCTACTGCTAAGCCATTCCATCCCCCCCCCTCCTCTAGATCTATCCGATCCACACTCACTCGATCTCCCCCTCACCCACGTCGGTCCTCCCCCGTCGCCCCTCCTCCGATCTGCACCGCCATCACCTCCTCCTCCTCGCTGGACTCGGTACCGGCATCCTCCTCTGTCCTCCCTCCAGTGTCTCCGCTGACCGGACCCTCCTCGCTCTGCCTTCCTCCTCCGTCCTCCCTCCACTCGCCGCCGGCCGGCCCATCCTCGCTCCGTCTTCCTCCTCCGTCCTACTCTCTTCTCCCTCCTCGAGTCGCCCCTGCTTCTCCCTCCTCCCTCCTCCATCCACAACCCCTCCTCCCTGCTACATTTTGATTTAGTAGGCTTGTTGATTTAGTTGATTTAGAACATTTTGATTTAGTAGGCTTGTTGATTTAGTTGATTTAGAACATTTTGATTTAGTTCATTTAGTATGCTAGTGGATTTAGTAGGCTTGTTGATTTAGTAGGCACCATTTTATTGTTATTTTTTCTCTACATGGATAGGTAGATGCTTTTGTTTTTTTGTAATAAGTTATTTTTTGGCAAAATGTAGGTGCCAATTTAGTTAAATTTGCCACTTGTTTTTTAGGAAAATCGCGCCACCACCACCACCACTATGTCGACTGTGCAAGTCAAGGTGCGCTAGCAGCCTTGCAACTGGCAAGATGTTCGGCATCTACTTCCAGCCGAGTTTTCGTCATGCAGCGGTAAGAAATTAGATGAAATGTAACAACTATTTTATTTTTAGTGTTGGCATTACTGCATTGTGTCATTTTTCTTTTTTTACAAAGATCGTCCCATGCAATGAGAGGTTGAAATTCAACAAGCTGACAGGAGACACTGTGACATTTTGAGGCTCCTGGGGGGCCGTGCACTATGGAGGTCGAGAAAGGACGCAATATGTCGCAGATTGGAGGAGATGGATGGGCCTGTTTCCTTGCTCGTATGCGTCTTATTGGTGGTGAGTTGATCAACTTCTCCTTCAAAGCAGAAAGACCCAAGTTGGCTATCATTTATCTCAACCTGGCGGAAGATGATGAAGATGGCGAAGATGACGAAGATGACGAAGATAATGAGGACCCACTCGATGAAGATGATGACAACCCACTTCATGAAGCCATCGTGGCTCAGGCTGAGCGAGGAGGAGGTGTGCAACCTATGGGACATAATTCCGCCACGTGATGACTTTGTCGGGGTGCCATTCGTGACCCGCCTGACAAGTACCATGGTCGGTCGGCATGAAATGGTATGTTATACGTACTGACTGTACTAATTTGATGATATATATATATGCTTCATTGGTATACTTACGAATGCTTTAGTGTAGAGTCTGATCACATGCTTATTAGTGTAGAATCCAAGGAACTATTAATAGTGTAGATAATCCATATATACTTATTAGTAGAATTCATGATTAGTTAGTACAACTGCATAGTATTGTGTCTTTTGATAGTGTAGAAATCTAGACTTAATAGAAATATATTTGCAAGAGTATGTGCGAGGCTATTTATTAATTGATATGTTTTTCTTATTCAGAAATTGCCAAAGAACCTATGTGTGAGTTGTGGTATCGATCCTGATGAAGAAGGCTCAGCTGGACTACGCCTTACCGCAAGGGGCTCCATCACCACCTGTACTTACCGCATGGACACAAACAGTCGCACACACTTAAACTCGGTTGGGTGGAAGAGATTCCTCGTTGGCAAGAATCTTCGTGTTGGATAGGCCATCCTAATTATGTTCACGAACACCCACCGCCCAGGCTTGAGGACGATGATCGTCATCGATATCATCTAGAACTACATATGTGTGTGTGGCTATATCATCTAGAACTACATATGATGATCACCTTGTACTGCTTGAGGATGCATGTTCAGTATAAATAAAATTGTTATCTAGTACTCCCTCCGTTCCAAATTACTCATTGTGGTTTTAGTTCAAATTTGAACTAAAACCACGACGAGTAATTTGGAACCGAGGGAGTACTACCTAGTACCTATAATGCTTTATGAAATTGATATCTAGTAGTACCTAGTATCTGGAAATTGCAGTTTATTGAAGCTGAAATGGGATAAATGATGGACGATATAGCAATAGCATGGGGCCAGGAAATCGCTACAGCTAATTAATAGTAGCACGCTAAGGAAACGCACTGCTGATATGGTCCATAGTAGTAGCGCGGGTACAGACCGCACTACTACTAACAGTTAGCTGTAGCGCCTTATTGGTAGCGCGGCTGCCCGCGCTACTGATAGCCTCAAAACCCGCGCTACTACTAGGGTTTTCCCGAGTAGTGTAAAGGTTGTCATCTTAAGGGGCAATGTAACGTGGTGTTATTTTGCACTAAGGGATTGAGCATACAAACAAATAAGCGCATGGCAACCTCTGCTTCCCTCTGCGAAGGGCTTATCCTTTACTTTTATGTATTTACTTTTATGCAAAGAGTCAAAGTTTTCCGTCTATTCCTTTTTATTTTTCTCCTTTGGCAAGCATCATGTGGTGAGGAAAGATCTAGGCACATATGTCCAGCTGAATGTAGATAGCATGAGTTATTATTGTTGACATCACCGTTGAGGTGAGTATGTTGGGAAGTGAAACTATAAGCCCCTATCTTCCTATGTGTCCCGTTGAAATGTTTTGCTCATGTGTACTCGGCGAGTGTTAGAAATCATAGAAGAGTATATGATGGTTGAGTATGTGGACTTGCCTAAAGGCTCCGACACGTGACCCTTCCTGAAAAGATGATGAATTGTAGTTGCAAAGTTGACTGCGAACATAGTTTGTTGGTTTCTAGTAGAGTTTTTGCTTTAACTTTGATTATGTGATGAACTGCTACTTATTCATAGGAAGTATATGATGCAAGTTCTATGATAAAAGTATTATGTTTAAATTTGTTATTGTTATAATAATCAACATGATGCTTCTATGTCTGTATTCTGTTTTTATCGACACCTCTCTCTCAAATCATGTGGACATGTTTTTCAATTTCGGTTTTCGCTTGAGGACAAGTGAGGTCTAAGCTTGGGGGAGTTGATACGTCCATTTTGCATCATGTTTTCTTACTGTTATTTATAATGTTTTTATCCATAATAATGCTTTTTGGAGTAATTCTAATGCATTTCCTCTCAGAATTTGCCAGGTACACACCAAGAGAGAGAATTCCGACAGCTGGAAATCTGGACCTGAAAAAGCTATGTCAGGCCACCTATTCTGGACAACTCCAAACAAGCTGAAACTTTACGGAGATTTTTTATGGAATATATAAGAATTATTGGAGCCAATAAGTACCAGAGGGGGGCCACTAGGTGGGCACAAACTACCTGGGCGCGCCAGGCAGCCCAGGCGCACCCTGGTGGGTTGTAGCCCCCTTAGCCCACCTCCAGTGCCCATCTTATGGTATATAAGTCATTTTTACCTAGAAAAAATAAGGAGAAGACTTTCGGGGCGGAGCGCCACCGTCTCGAGGCGGAACTTGGGCAGGAGCACTTTTGCCCTTTGGCAGAGCAATTCTGTCGGGGGAACTTCCCTCCCGGAGGGGGAAATCATCATCATCTTCATCACCAACAACTCCCCCATCTTGGGGAGGGCAATCTCCATCAACATCTTCACCAGCACCATCTCATCTCAAACCCTAGTTCATCTCTTGTAGTCAATCTTGTTACAGGAACTATAGATTGGTGCTAGGGGGTGACTAGTAGTGTTGATTACATCTTGTAGTTGATTACTATATGGCTTATTTGGTGGAAGATTATAAGTTCAGATCCATGATTTTATTTAATACTCCTCTGATCATGAGCATGTTTATTATTTGTGAGTAGTTACTTTCGTTCTTGAGGTCACGGGATAAATCATGTTGCAAGTAATCATGTGAATTTGATATGTGTTTGATATTTTGATGGTATGTATGTTGTGATTCCCTTAGTGGTGTCATGTGAACGTCGACTACATGACACTTCACCATATTTGGGCCTAAGGGAATGCATTGTGGAGTAGTAAATAGATGGTGGGTTGCGAGAGTGATAGAAACTTAAACCCCGGTTTATGCACTATTCCATAAGGGACCGATTGGACCCAAAAGTTTAATGTTATGGTTAGAATTTATTCTTAATAATTTTCTCGTAGTTGTGGATGTTTGCGGGAGGGTTAATCATAAGTAGGAGGCTTGTACAAGTAAGAACAGCACCTAAGCACTAGTCCACCCACATATCAAATTATCAAAGTAGCGAACACGAGTTAAACCAACATGATGAAAGTGACTAGATGAAACTCACGTGTACCCTCAAGAACACTTTGCTTATCATAAGCGACCATTTTAGCCTGTCCTTTGCCTCAAAAGGATTGGTATACCTTGCTGCATACTTGTTACAATTATCGTTACTTGCTCGTTACAAATTATCTTGCTATCAAACTACTCGCTACTTACAGTTTCAGCACTTGCAGACATTACCTTACTAAAAACTACTGGACATTTCTTTCTGCTCCTCGTTGGGTTCGACAATCTTACTTATCGAAAAGAGCTACAATTGATCCCCTATACTTGTGGGTCATCAACTATACAACAAAGAAATTACAACATATTACATCCCTTGGGCATCAAAGTTCGCCGCCAGTGATAATAAAGGGCAACCAGACAGCAGATTACATAAACTGGGCAGGTCGCCACCAGTGGAAGTTAACAGGCGGACAAAATAATAGACAAAACCGACAACACTTCAACACAGTTCAAGAAAGGTTAGCCCATCCCAGGAGTTGCAGCACAAGCAACTTAGCAACCTGATGAGACTACGCTTCTTTGGCGCTGATATCCACCAACTTAAGCTGCATAGCATCAATAAACATCATGTACTTACGGTTAATCTTGCATAGAGATTGGAGTTCCAGT
Organism: Triticum aestivum; assembly: GCF_018294505.1. Taxonomy (NCBI): domain Eukaryota; kingdom Viridiplantae; phylum Streptophyta; class Magnoliopsida; order Poales; family Poaceae; genus Triticum; species Triticum aestivum. The sequence goes on from NC_057801.1 coordinate 395,917,671, forward strand.
CGAATTTGAGCGGAAGCATGTATTTCTACTTTAATTTCAGACTGAAGAAGTCGAACAGATTAGGCGGTGACTTCATCGAGCTTGTGTCACTGAGTAAGCTTGACACTACATCAAGATGTGACTTCATGGTTGTCCCTACCCTCAAGATGTGTTGCCTTCTCCTCTGGAATATTTGTTAGAGGGACAAACAATGGGTTCGACTCACTATCATGGTGGCAGTTCTTCCTAGCAGCAGTGTTATCACCCTAAAAGAGAAACAAGTAGGTAGATAACAGGTTTTGCACGTATAAGCATCAGCAATGTCAATTCATCTCATTTATTTGTCAGAAATAAAGAGACACGGTTTCAAATAGCATTAACATAATAGGCATTGTTCATAGTTAAGACGGCAGGAAATGGCATTGTGCAGGAACGGCCAGCTTCATCAGACCACTAGATTACAGATCAAGAACACAAGCATAGATGTAGTTCTAAACAACGTATAAGCATGAATGGTTAGTGTACTGTCAATTTATACCATTTTAGATTGGTAAATAAAGAGACACGATTTAAATAACATTAATACAATATGGCATTATTCATAGTTGGGACATAGCAGGATATGACATTGTGCAGATCAAGAACACAAGCATACACATACTGCTAAATAAGATAACTTGCTATGTTTAGTTTAATTTACATGGTACGAATAAGGAACTAAGTTGTACAACTAAAGACTAAAATTGAGAAGCACAAACTTATGTTTATGAACTTCTACTTTATAAACTTTGAACAAGCAATTTGATGCAGACGACAAAAATAAACAACCTTTGCACTCATAGCTATCCAAATACACACAACCAACTTTGAAGGCTCGAGGAGGACAAACTTACATTAGTAGTGAAGACATGCTCTATAAGGCCTTGTCCATGTTGATGGGGGGGGGCAATTCAAGAAGTTTACTGCACACTCTTCTTCAAGAGTATTGCCTTTATTCTACATTTTGTTAAGAGTAAATATAGATGTGAAAATATAGGAACAAATGGCGATTACTCCCTCCATTTTTGTATACAAGGCCACAAACCCATATTACAGGTACCAAGGTAAAAATTAATGCTTTCTTAAGCCAATATTGCAAGCTTGTCTTTTCTCCTCGCTCGACATGTTAATTAATGTGTATATTTTTTCTTGAACGCACAACAAGACAACCCTCTCACACCTCGTTGGTTGATTAATGTGGTACTTGAAAACCAAACTTCTCACTACCACATGCATGCAAGGGGTATTAATGTCCTCGGTTACTAGTACGAGGCAAACCTCATCAATTTTACCTCGATTGGTGTTAGTGGCCTTGTATAGTTGCAAATTGTAATCTTGATAATGGCCTTGTATACAAAAATGGAGGGAGTATTTAACTTAAGATGCAGAGTACAAATGTAAATACAACATACAGGCAGAAAGCACTGACAAGAGCAATGCGGAGCTAAACTTCTTCAGTAACATTGGTTTTATTCAATATTTTGGCAAGTGTAAATGTAGATCTGATGTGTAAAAAATGGAGGACAAGGGAAAATAAGTTGCAAAGTGTACATGAATAACTAGCTGACAAATATAAGTATAGTGATGAAGGACAACATATACTTACAAGAACAATGTAGAACTAAATTTCTTCATAAGCATTGGGTTTATTCTACATTAATTTAAGCATTAATATAGATCTGATAATTTGGAGCGAATAGTGGATAAGCAAGCTATAATGCGCAACGATGTCACACAATCCACCAGGTATGAATAAAGGACAGCGATAGGACAATAGGTGCTCACAAGAGCAAAGCAGCGACCAACATAGTTGCGATATCCTAGGTTTTGCGGCGCTGGTTCTATCGCCAGTATATGTCGGGTGCTATGTGATTTCTCCGGTAGCACCACCTTTTTCAAGGACTTTGCTTGTACTCCTTCAGGCTCTGCAATCACCCTCTTCCTTTTGGATGTCTGAAACACAAGAACAACATTTGAATGGAAAAACATGGTATGACGAAAAATGGAATAGGTGTTGATAATGGATGGGGATGGCATCTTCACATATATCATGAGTAAACTAAGCAGATGGCGGTGCAACGAAGCAAAATAAATGCAAGACACCTTATGCAAGATATGTGCAACGAATAAAACCTTGCCAAATTAGAACATGCACCTTATTGGGTGAACAGGATAGGCCATCTGCCATTGACTCCTTGAGATCAGAATAGTCACTAGGATCATATTCTGAATATGAATCTATAGGTTGGGAGCATGTGGGTTTCATTGAATCCACAATGGACATCAATCCCTTGATGCCTGCTACATCTTGAGTTTGCGTTTGTTTTCCTTGAAGACGAAAGGGTGATGCAGCAATAGTAGCGTAAGTATTTCCCTTAGTTTTTGAGAACCAAGGTATCAATCCAGTAGGAGGCTCCTCAAAAGTCCCACGCACCTACACAAACAAACAAAGAACTCGCAACCAACGCAATAAAGGGGTTGTCAATCCCTTCACGACCACTTGTGAAAGTGAGATCTAATAGAGATAGTATGATAAGATAAATATATTTTTGGTATTTTATAATATAGATGCAAAAAGTAAAGATGCAAATAAAGTAGATTGGAAGAAAATATGATAAGAGATAGACCCGGGGGCCATAGGTTTCACTAGTGGCTTCTCTCAAGATAGCATAAGTATTACGGTGGGTGAAGAAATTACTGTCGAGCAATTGATAGAAAAGCGAATAATTATGAGATTATCTAGGCATGATCATGTATATAGGCATCACGTCTGCAACAAGTAGACTGACTCCTTCCTGCATCTACTACTATCACTCCACACATCGACCGACTCCTGCATGCATCTAGAGTATTAAGTTCATAAGAACAGAGTAACGCATTAAGCAATATGACATGATGTAGAAGGATAAACTCAACCAATATGATATGAACCCCATCTTGTTATCCTTGATGGCAACAGTACAATACGTGCCTTGCAACCCTTTCTGTCACTGGGTAAGGACACCGCAAGATTGAACCCAAAGCTAAGCACTTCTCCCATGCCAAGAAAGATCAATCTAGTAGGCCAAACCAAACTAATAATTTGAAGAGACTTGCCAAGATAACGCAATCATACATAAAAGAATTCAGAGAAGATTCAAATATTATTCATACATAAACTTGATCATAAACCCACAATTCATCGGGTCTCGACAAACACACCACAAAAAGAGTTTACATCGAATAGATCTCCACAAGAGAGGGGGAGAACATTGTATTGAGATCCAAAAAGAGAGAAGAAGCCATCTAGCTAATAACTATGGACCCGTAGGTCTGTGGTAAACTACTCACAACTCATCGAAGGGGCAAGGATGTTGATGTAGAAGCCCTCCATGGTTGGTTCCCCCTCCGGTGGAGCGCCGGCGAAGGCTCCAAGATGAGATCTCGCGGATACATAAGGTTACGGCGGTGGAAATTGTGTTTCGTTGGCTCCCTGGATGTTTTCGGGGTATGTAGGCTTATATAGGAGGAAGAAGTACGTCGGTGGACGCCCGAGGGGCCCACGAGACAGGGGGCGCGCCCAATAGGGGGGCGCCCTCCTATCTCGTGGAGGCCTCGGCTGCTTCTTGACTTGCACTCCAAGTCCTCTGGATCACGTTCATTCCAAAAATCACGCTCCCGAAGGTTTCATTCCGTTTGATATTCCTTTTCTTCAAAATACCAAAATAAGCAAAAAAAACAGCAATACGGGCTGGGCCTCCAGTTAGTAGGTTAGTCCCAAAAATGATATAAATGTGTAAAATAAAGCCCATAAACATCCAAAAGGGGTAATATAATAGCATGGAACAATCAAAAATTATAGATACGTTGGAGACGTATCAAGCATCCCCAAGCTTAATTCCTGCTCGTCCTCGAGTAGGTAAATGATAAAAAGAGAATTTTTGATGTGGAATGCTACCTATTAGAATTCTTAATGTAATTTTCTTTATTGTGGCATGAATGTTCAGATCCAAATGATTCAAAATAAAAGTTCATATTGATAAAAGAAATAGTAACACTTCAAGCATACTAATCAAAGTAATCATGTCTTCTCAAAATAACATGGCAAAAGAAAGTTCATCCCTACAAAATAATATAGTTAGGCTATGCTTCATTTTCATCACACAAAGATGTTCCCAACTTCTATACCCCCGATGACAAGCCAAGCAATTGTTTCATACTTAAATAATCTCAAACTTTTTCAACCTTCACACAATACATGAGCATGAGCCATGGATATAGCACTATGGGTGGAATAGAATATGATGATGGGATTGTGTGGAGAAGGCAAAAAAAGGAGAAAGTCTCACATTGACGAGGATAATCAATGAGCTATGGAGATGTCTGTCAATTGATGTCAACATGAGGAGTAGGGATTGCCATGCAACGGATGCACTAGAGCTATAAATGAATGCTCAACAAAAGAAAACTAGTGGGTGTGCATCCAACTTGCTTGCTCACGAAGACCTAGGGCATTTGAGGAAGCCCATCGTAGGAATATACAAGCCAAGTTCTATAATGAAAAATTCCCACTAGTATGAAAAAGACAACTTATGAGACTCACTATACAAAAAACATGGTGCTACTTTGAAGCACAATATATGAGACTCAATACATGAAGAACAAGGTGCTACTTTGAAGCACAAGTGTGGAAAAAGAGATAGTAACATTGCCCTTTTTATTTATTTTCTTTTTTTTATTTGGGAAATGCTCTAATAATGATGATCATCACACTTCTATTGATTACAACATATGAATTACAACTCGAAACTAGAACAAGATATGACTCTATATGAATGCCTTCGGCGGTGTACCGGGATGGTGAAATGAATCAAGAGTGACATGTATGAAAAATAATGCATGGTGGCTTTGCCACAAATACGATGTCAACTACATGATCATGAAATGGCAATATGACAAAAGTAAAGTATGTCATGATGATGATAAACGGAACGGTGGAAAGTTGCATGGCAATATATCTCGGAATGGCTATGGAAATGCCATAATAGGTAGGTATGGTGGCTGTTTTTAGGAAGATATAAGGAGGTTTATGTGTGATAGAGCGTATCGTATCACGGGGTTTGCATGCACCGGCGAAGTTTGCACCAACTCTCAAGGTGAGAAATGGCAATGCACGGTACCGAAGAGGCTAGCAATGGCGGAAAGGTAAAAGTGCGTATAATCCATGGACTCAACATTAGTCAAAAGAACTCGTATAATTATTGCAAAAAATTAGAAGTCATCAAAAATCAAGTACTATGCGCATGCTCCTAGGGGGATAGATTGGTAGGAAAAGACAATCGCTCGTCCCCGACCGCCACTCATAAGGACGCACAAGCCAGGTACACTTCATGTTTCAAATTTGTTACACAACTTTAACCATACGTGCATGCTACGGGACTTGCTAACTTCAACACAAGTATTCTTTAAATTCATAATCACCCAACTAGCATGACTTTAATATCACTACCTCCCTATCTCAAAACAATTATCAAGTATCAAATTGATCATAGCATCCAATTCACTTCCTATGATACTTTTTATTATACCCAACTTGGATGCCTACCATTCTAGGACCAATTTTATAACCATAGTAAATAACATGCTGTTCTAAAAGACTCTCAAAATAATATAAGTGAAGCATGAGAGACTAGCAATTTCTACAAAAGTAAGTCACCGCCGTGCTCTAAAAGAAATTAGTGAAGCACTAGAGCAAAAACTATCAAGCTCAAAAGATATAAGTGAAGCACATAGAGTATTCTAGCAAATTCTAATCAAGTAGGCTTCTCCCAAAAGGTGTGTACAGAAAGGATGATTGTTTTAAACTAAAAATCAAAGACTAATATAATATACGACGCTCCAAGCAAAACAAATATCATGTGGCGAATAAAAATATAGCTCCAAGTAAAGTTACCAATGAACAAAGACGAAAGAGGGGATGCCTTCCCGGGGCATCCCCAAGCTTAGGCTTTTTGCTATCCTTGAATATCTTGGGGTGCCTTGGGAATCTCCAAGCTTAGGCTCTTGCCACTCCTTATTACATAGTCCATAAAAGCTTTACCCAAAACTTGAAAACTTCACAACACAAAACTCAACAGGAAATCTTATAAGCTCCGTTAGTGAAAGAAAACAAAACCACCACATAAGGTACTATAATGAACTCATTATTTATTTATTTTGGTGTTAAAACCTACTGTAATCCAACTTCTCTATGGTTTATAAACTAATTTACTAGCCATTGATGCATCGAAATAAGCAAACAACACACGAAAAACAGAATCTGTCCAAAACAGAACAGTCTGTAGCAATCTGTAACTAATGCAAACTTCTGGAACTCTAAAACTCCTACCAAAATAGGAAGTCCTGGACAATTTGTCTATTGAACAGAATAAAAAATAATCAATGCAAAATCACGTTTCTGTGATTTAACAAAACTAAATTAGTGCTTGCAAAGTTTCTGTTTTTCAGCAGAATCAAATCAACTATCATCATAGGTTATCCTATAGGTTCTACTTGGCACAAACACTAATCAAAAGATAAAAACACATCTAAACAGTAGGTAGATGCAAGATTTATTACTAAACAGGAGTAAAAACAAAAAACACAAAGAAAATTGGGTTGCCTCCCAACTAGCGCTATCGTTTAACGCCCCTAGCTATGCATAAAAGCGAAGATAGATCTAAGTAGTACCATCTTTGGCACTAAATTCATAAGTAGCCCACATGATAGATTCATAAGGTAATTTGACTTTCTTTCTTGGAAAGTTCTCCATGCCTTTCTTTAATGGAAATTGGAATCTAATATTTCCTTCCTTCATATCAATAATCGCGCCAATCGTTCTAAGGAAAGGTCTACCAAGAATAATAGGGCAAGAAAGATTGCAATCTATATCAAGAACGATAATATCCACGGGCACCAAATTTCTATTTGCAACAATGAGAACATCATTGATCCTTCCCATTGGCTTTTTAATGGTGGAATCCGCAAGGTGCAAATTTAAAGAGCAATCATCAAGATCATGGAAACCTAGAATATCACATAAAGTTTTCGGAATCGTGGAAACACTAGCACCCAAATCACACAAAGCAAAACACTCATGATCTTTAATTCTAATCTTTATAGTAGGTTCCCACTCATCATTAAATTTTCTAGGTATAGAAACTTCCAAATTAAGTTTTTTCATCATAAGATTGCATCAAGGCATCAACAATATGTTTGGTAAAAGCTTTATTTTGACTGTAAGCATGAGGAGAATTAACAACGGATTGCAACAAGGAAATAAAACCTTCTAAAGAACAATTATCATAATCAAATTCCTTGAAATCCGAGATAGTGGGTTCAATACTATTTAAAGTTGTGACCTCTCCAATCCCAATTTTACCAAATTTAGCATCAAGATCTAAAAACTCCGAATTTGTGGGACGCCTTCTAGGTAAAGTTGACTCATCATCAGTCCCATAATTATCAAGATTCATATTGCAAAACATAGATCTAATAGGAAACGCATCAATAACTTTAAGATCCTCATCATTATTTTCATCTAACTTTTCTGGTTTGGCGGCCATCTTATTGACTAAGGTGGCTTGCTTATCAGAAATTTTGGCTATAGCATTTTCAAGCCAGGTAATTTGAGCATTAACACCATAAAATTCTTTATTCATATCATCAAGCTCTTTGTTCATAAACCCCCCAAAACCTTTTTGTTCCTTAAGCTCTTTTCTGAAGAAATTATTATGCTCAAATTGCAAATTCATAAAGCTTCTAATATTTGATTCAATCTCTTCCAACCTTCTAAGAAGGTGGTCAGAATCCTTTGGCAAAGCCATAAGGACAAACAGGCACACGAGCAAGCAGAAAAAGGCAAGCGAAAAGAGAGAGAGAGAGAGGGATTGGGAAAGACAGAGCGAATAAAACGGCAATGGTGAAGTGGGGGAGAGGAAAATGAGAGGCAAATGGCAAATAATGTAAATGCGAGGGAGATGAGTTTGTGATGGGTACTTGGTATGTCTTGACTTGAGCGAAGACCTCCCCGGCAACGACGCCAGAAATCCTTCTTGCTACGTCTTGAGCTTGCGTTGGTTTTCCTTGAAGAGGAAAGGGTGATGCAGCAATAGTAGCGTAAGTATTTCCCTCAGTTTTTGAGAACCAAGGTATCAATCCAGAAGGAGGCTCCTCAAAAGTCCCACGCACCTACACAAACAAACAAAGAACTCGCAACCAACGCAATAAAGCGGTTGTCAGTCCCTTCACGGCCACTTGCGAAAGTGAGATCTAATAGAGATAGTAAGATAAGATAAATATTTTTCTGGTATTTTATAATATAGATGCAAAAAGTAAAGATGCAAATAAAAGTAGATTGGAAGCAAATATGATAAGAGATAGACCCCGGGGCCATAGGTTTCACTAGTGGCTTCTCTCAAGATAGCATAAGTATTACGGGGGGTGAACAAATTACTGTCGAGCAATTGATACAAAAGCAAATAATTATGAGATTATCTAGGCATGATCATGTATATAGGCATCATGTCCGCAACTAGTAGACCGACTCCTGCCTGCATCTACTACTATTACTCCACACATCGACCGACTCCTGCCTGCATCTAGAGTATTAAGTTCATAAGAACAGAGTAACGCATTAAGCAAGATGACATGATGTAGAGGGATAAACTCAAGCAATATGATATAAACCCCATCTTGTTATCCTCGATGGCAACAATACAATACGTGCCTTGCAACCCTTTCTGTCACTGGGTAAGGACACCGCAAGATTGAACCCAAAGCTAAGCACTTCTCCCATGGCAAGAAAGATCAATCTAGTAGGCCAAACCAAACTGATAATTCGAAGAGACTTGCAAAGATAACTCAATCATACATAAAAGAATTCAGAGAAGATTCAAATTTTATTCATAGATAAACTTGATCATAAACCCACAATTCATCGGACCTCGACAAACACACCGCAAAAAGAGTTTACATCGAATAGATCTCCACAAGAGAGGGGGAGAACATTGTATTGAGATCCAAAAAGAGAGTAGAAGCCATCTAGCTAATAACTATGGACCCGTAGGTCTGTGGTAAACTACTCACAACTCATCGGAGGGGCAAGGATGTTGATGTAGAAGCCCTCCATGGTCGATTCCCCCTATGGCAGAGCGCCAGCGAAGGCTCCAAGATGAGATCTCGCGGATATAGAAGGTTACGGCGGTGGAAATTGTGTTTTGTTGGCTCCCTGGATGTTTTCGGGGTACGTAGGCTTATATAGGAGGAAGAAGTACGTCGGTGGACGCCCGAGGGGCCCACGAGACAGGGGGCGCACCCTATAGGGGGGGGCGCGCCCTCCTATCTCGTGGAGGCCTCGGCTGCTTCTTGAATTGCACTCCAAGTCCTATGGATCACGTCCGTTCCAAAAATCACGCTCCCGAAGGTTTCATTCCGTTTGGACTCCGTTTGATATTCCTTTTCTTCGAAATACTGAAATAGGCAAGAAAAAAACAGCAATACGGGCTGGGCCTCCGGTTAGCAGGTTAGTCCCAAAAATGATATAAATGTGTAAAATAAAGTCCATAAACATCCAAAAGGGGTAATATAATAGCATGGGACAATCAAAAATTATAGATACGTTGGAGACGTATCAATGCCAAGTTTGTTACCTGTTGAACTATTTCGCAATATTATTCTGATGTGTGCATTCTTATATTCATTGTGATTACGTACAACATCTGTGAAGCATGAAAACACAAATAGTAGTGAGATTATCTTTGTAATGCAGAGGATATTGTAATATAATAGAGGCTCCCTGTAAACCCTTGTGTGCTATCACTGGATTCTGATGAGAGAGCCCACGTGTGATGTAATGGTGAGTAGATTAAGATAATCTAGCACAACTACACCCAAAAATAGGCTCCCTGTTGGGAGCCCCAGATGTAAGGATAGTTGGCAGATGATAGGTTCATAATATACCCTATAGAAAGCTTATTGCCAAACCATGATAACGAGAGCGTAGAACCAGTAGGCAGATCGTAGTATAGATAATAAGGATACACCATAACCGCCATAAATAAATCGGGAAAGGGGAACTGACTGTAAAACACAGGGTTTTGCCGCTACTAATATGCATCCTATCGATCACCTACATGCCAGCTCTATTCATCTGAAGGCGCACAACTGTTACTATCAGTTTAATCTATCAAAGACCGCGCGGCTCCCACCATTTCTGGGGTATTATGGCAGGCCAACTCGAAGTGGGAAATCATTTAGCAGAACCGGCCCAATAGAGCTGTCGACTGTAGGTGTCCCTGCTCCCCTTCCTGACTAGGAACATATTGTGCTTACTAAAGAAGGACAGAAGAGGAACATGTTAAAGAATAGAAGGGGAAGCATATTGTTGAGATTCCCCTTCTTTTTATACAATGTTAGTTGCCCACCCATGATGTATCAGAGCGCCCAAAGAAATGCAATTCCATGATGTCTCTCTATATGTGGCCACATGCATTTGGAAACTCAATTGGGAGCATTAGCTAACCAATTAAATGTGTGTCTGTTAGCTAATGTCAGTATCATATCACATTCGTATTTGAAGAACCTTAGGACGTATGATTGGTGTGTTATTTAGCTTCAAAGGGTGGACAGCTGCTAGTAGGACACAAAGCACCTACGCAGATCGTAATGGGAAAAACCTAAGCATCAGGAGTAAATTCAGGAAAGTGGAACTTGCTGGAATATATGTGCTAGTATTGCCGGTACGGCTAGAAAGGCTTTAGATACCAGCTCTCTTCAACTGAAGGTGCGGTACTGTTAATATCAATGTAACTCTCAAAGGCGACACAGCTCCCCGCATTTCCTTGCTAATCTTATAGGATTCAAGTGGGCAGGCCACTACAATTCCTATTCCTATGTTTACAAAATCCTATGAATCGAAGAGGCCCAAAGAGTTCAAAGTGTCCATCACAACCGACCGTACATACCCCTACGTTGCGAATGTCCATGCTCATCATCACTACGAGGAACATACTATACTACTATCATACTCCCCCCGTTCCAAAATATAAGTCTTTGTAGAGATTTCCACCATGGATCACATACAGATGTATACAAATACATTTTAGAGTGTAGATTCACTCATTTTGCTCCATATGCCATGGTGGAATCTATACTAAGACTTGTATTTAGGAACGAAGAGAGTACTTATTAAAGAAGAATGGAAGAGGAACATGCTAAAGAAGAGCAAGCAGATTTTGGATAATAAAATGTTCGTTGCGCAGTGCCCACACATGATGAACTAGAGCGCATTAAGAATGCAACTCCCTGCTCTCTCTCTATATATGTGGTGCACGTGCTTTTCGAAAGTAAAGTAGGAACATTAGCTGACAATTAAACATTGTCTGTTTTAGTAATATCAGCATCATATCAGATTCGTATTGAGCAACAAGTTTGGAATTATGAGTGGCACGTTGTTTAGCTTGATGGATTCACGAGCAGCGCTCAGCAGCTACGATGATGGTACTGAATATAAAGGTGTGACTTTTGTCATTTCGGTCAGTCGACCATTTCAGGCGGTTGGATGAAGATCCTACGTCTCCTAACCCTTCTTCTTCCTCGTCTCTGATTCTTCCCATATAGAAAACTGCACGGGCCGCCGACCGAACCACCGGCCCCGACCCCCCCCCCCCCGCCCTCCCCTGAACCGCCCCCACCACCTGTGTTCCTCCGCCACCCCCACCCCTGCCCCCGCCCCCACCCACGTTCAGTTTTCTTTGTTCGGCGAGGGCCCACCACCGCCAGGCCACCGCCCCCCACAACCACCATCCCCACCCGTGCCCCTTCCTTCGCACCGGCAAACTCCGGCGTGTTGGGGAACGCAGTAATTTCAAAAAAAACTCGCATACACAAGATCCATCATGGTGATGCATAGCAACAAGAGGGGAGAGTGTAGTCCACGTACCCTCGTAGACCGTAAGCGGAAGCGATATGACAACGCGGTTGATGTAGTCATACATCTTCACAATTCGACCGATCCTAGCACCGAAGGTGCGGCACCTCCGTGATCTACACATGTTCAGCTCGGTGACGTCCCACGAACTCTACATCCAGCTGAGTGTCGAGGGAGAGCTTTGTCAGCATGATGGCATGATGATGGTGATGATGAACTTACCGACGCAGGACTTCGCCTAAGCACTGCAACAATATGACCGAGGTGGAAATCTATGGAGGGGGCACCACACACGGCTAAACAATCAACTTGTGTTTCTATGGGGTGCCCCCCTCCCCCGTATATAAAGGAGTGGAGGAGGGGGAGGGTCGACCCTCTATGGCGCGCCCAAGGGGGGAGTCCTACTCCCGGTGGGAGTAGGATTCCCCCTTTCCCTTGTTGGAGTAGGAGAGAAGGAAGGGGGAGAGAGCAGGAAGGAAGGGGGGGTCCGGCCCCCACCCAATTCAGATCGGGCTAGTGGGGGCGTTCCCTCCACCTTGGCCTTCCTCTCCTCTATTCCACTAAGGCCCAATAAGTCCCATATACTCCCCGGGGGGTTCCGGTAACGCCCCGGTACTCCGGTAAATGCCCGAACTCACCCGGAACCATTCCGATGTCCAAACATAGGCTTCCAATATACCGATCTTTATGTCTCGACCATTTCGAGACTCCTCGCCATGCACGTGATCAAATCCGGGTCTCCTAACAACCTTCGTTACAGCAAAACACATAAACTCATAATACCGATCGTCACCGAATGTTAAGCATGCGGACCCTACGGGTTCGAGAACTATGTAGACATGACCGAGACTCATCTCTGGTCAATATCCAATAGCGGAACCTGGATGCTCATATTGGTTCCTACATATTCTACAAAGATCTTTATCGGTCAAACCGCATAACATCATAAGTTGTACCCTTTGTCATCGGTATGTTACTTGTCCGAGATTCGATTGTCGATATCTCAATACCTAGTTCAATCTCGTTACCGGCAAGTCTCTTTACTCGTTCCGTAATGCATCATCCCGCAACTAACTCATTAGACACATTGCTTGCAAGGCTTATAGTGATGTGCATTACCGAGAGAGCCCAGAGATACCTCTCCAACAATTGGAGTGACAAATCCTAATCTCGACTCAACAAACACCATCGGAGACACCTGTAGAGCATCTTTATAATCACCCAGTTATGTTGTGACGTTTGATAGCACACTAAGTGTTCCTCCGGTATTCGGGAGTTGCATAATCTCATAGTCATAGGAACATGTATAAGTTATGAAGAAAGCAATAGCAACAAACTAAACGATCATCGTGCTAAGCTAACGGATGGGTCAAGTCAATCACATCATTCTCTAATGATGTGATCCCGTTCATCAAATGACAACTATTTTCCATGGCTAGGAAACTTAACCATCATTGATTAACGAGCTAGTCAAGTAGAGCCATACTAGTGACACTCTGTTTGTCTATATATTCACACATGTACGAAGTTTCTCGTTAATACAATTCTAGCATGAATAATAAACATTTATTATGATATAAGGAAATATAAATAACAACTTTATTATTGCCTCTAGGGCATATTTCCATCAGTCTCCCACATGCACTAGAGTCAATAATCAAGATTACATTGTAATGATTCTAACATCCATGGAGTCTTGGTGATGATCATGTTTTGCTCGTGAGAGAGGCTTAGTCAACGGGTCTACAACATTCAGATCCGTATGTATGTTGCAAATCTCTATGTCTCCCTCCTTGACTTGGTCGTGGATGGAATTGAAGCATCTCTTGATGTGCTTGGTTCTCTTGTGAAATCCGGATTCCATTGCCAAGGCAATTGCACAAGTATTGTCACAAAAGATTTTCATTGGACCCGATGCACTAGGTATGACACCTAGATCGGATATCCTTCATCCAGACTCCTTCATTTGCTTCTTCTGAAGCAGCTATGTACTCCGCTCCACACGTAGATCCCACCACGACGCTCTGCTTGGAACTGCACCAACAGACAGCTCCACCATTCAATAAAAATATGTATCTGATTTGTGATTTAGAGTCATCCGGATCAGTGTCAAAGCTTGCATCGACGTAACCGTTTATGACGAGCTCTTTGTCACCTCCATAAACGAGAAACATATCCTTAGTCCTTTTTAGGTATTTTAGGATGTTCTTTACCGTTGTCCAGTGATCCACTCCTGGATTACTTTGGTACCTCCCTGCTAAACTAATAGCATGGCACACATCAGGACTTGTACACACCATTGCATACATGATAGAACCTATGGCTGAAGCATAGGAAATGACCTTCATTTTCTCTCTATCTTCAGCAGTGGTCAGGCATTGAGTCTGACTCAACTTCACACCTTGTAACACAGGCAGGAACCCTTTCTTTGCTTGATCCATTTTGAACTTCTTCAAAACTTTATCAAGGCATGTGCTTTGTGAAAGTCCAATTAAGCGTCTTGATCTATCTCTATAGATCTTGATGCCCAATATATAAGGTCTTTCATTGAAAATTTCTTATTCAAGTATCCTTTTGTGCTATTCGGAAATTCAGTATCATTTCCGATCAACAATATGTCATCCACATATAATATCAGAAATGCTACAGAGCTCCCACTCACTTTCTTGTAAATACAGGCTTCTCCAAAAGTCTGTATAAATCCATATGCATTGATCACACTATCAAAGCGTATATTCCAACTTCGAGAGGCTTGCACCAGTCCATAAATGGACTGCTGGAGCTTGCACATTTTGTTAGCACCTTTTGGATCGACAAAACCTTCTGGTGCATCATATACAACTCTTCTTTAAGATATCCATTAAGGAATGCAGTTTTGACATCCATTTGCCAAATTTCATAATCATAAAATGCGGCAATTACTAACATGATTCGGACGGACTTAAGCATCACTACGGGTGAGAAGGTCTCATCGTAGTCAACTCCTTGAACTTGTCGAAAAACCTTTCGCAACAAGTCGAGCTTTGTAGACAGTAACATTACTGTCAGCGTCAGTCTTCTTCCTGAAGATCCATTTATTCTCTATGGCTTGCTGATCATCGGGCAAGTCAACCAAAGTCCATACTTTGTTCTCATACATGGATCCCATTTCAGATTTCATGGCCTCAAGCCATTTTGCAGAATCTGGGCTCATCATCGCTTCCTCATAGTTCGTAGGTTTGTCATGGTCAAGTAACATGACTTCCAGAACAGGATTACCCTACCACTCCGATGCGGATCTTACTCTGGTTGACCTACGAGGTTCGGTAGTAACTTGATCAGAAGTTTCATGATCATTATCATTAGCTTCCTCACTTACTGATGTAGGAATCACTGGAACTGATTTCTGTGATGAACTACTTTCCAATAAGGGAGCAGGTACTGTTACCTCATCAAGTTCTACTTTCCTCCCACTCACTTCTTTCGAGAGAAACTCCTTCTCTAGAAAGGATCCATTCTTAGCAACGAATATCTTGCCTTCGGATCTGTGATAGAAGGTGTACCCAACAGTCTCCTTTGGGTACCCTATGAAGACACATTTCTCCGATTTGGGTTTGAGCTTACCAGGCTGAAGCTTTTTCACATAAGCGTCGCAGCCCCAAACTTTAAGAAACGACAACTTGGGTTTCTTGCCAAACCACAGTTCATAAGGTGTCGTCTCAACGGATTTAGATGGTGCCCTATTTAACGTGAATGCAGCCGTCTCTAAAGCATAACCCCAAAATGATAGCGGTAAATCAGTGAGAGACATCATAGACCGCACCATATCTAATAAAGTATGATTACGACGTTTGGACACACCATTACGCTGTGGTGATCCGGGTGGCGTGAGTTGCGAAACTATTCCGCATTGTTTCAAATGAAGACCAAACTCGTAACTCAAATATTCTCCTCCACGATCAGATCGTAGAAACTTTATTTTCTTGTTACGATGATTTTCCACTTCACTCTGAAATTCTTTGAACTTTTCAAATGTTTCAGACTTATGTTTCATCAAGTAGATATACACATATCTGCTCAAATCATCTGTGAAGGTAAGAAAATAACGATACCCGCCGCGAGCATCAACACTCATCAGACCGCATACATCAGTATGTATTATTTCCAACAAGTCTGTTGCTCGCTCCATTATTCCGGAGAACGGAGTCTTAGTCATCTTGCCCATGAGGCATGGTTCGCAAGCATCAAGTAATTCGTAATCAAGTGATTCCAAAATCCCATCAGCATGGAGTTTTTTCATGCGGTTTACACCAATATGACCTAAACGGTAGTGCCACAAATAAGTTGCACTATCATTATTAAACTTATATCTTTTGGCTTCAATACTATGAACATGTGTATTACTACTATCAAGATTTAGTAAAAATAGATCACTCATCAAGGGTACATGACCATAAAAGATATTACTCATATAAATAGAACAACCATTATTCTCTAATTTAAATGAATAACCGTCTCGCATCAAACAAGATCCATATATAATGTTCATGCTCAACGCTGGCACCAAATAACAATTATTTTGGTCTAAAACTAATCCCGAAGGTAGATGTAGAGGTAGTGTGCCGACGGCGATTGATGACCCACAAGTATAGGGGATCTATCGTAGTCCTTTCGATAAGTAAGAGTGTCGAACCCAACGAGGAGCAGAAGGAAATGATAAGCGGTTTTCAGCAAGGTATTCTCTGCAAGTACTGAAATAAGTGGTAACAGATAGTTTTGTGATAAGATAAATTGTAACGAGCAACAAGTAACAAAAGTAAATAAAGGGCAGCAAGGTGGCCCAATCCTTTTTGTAGCAAAGGACAAGCCTGGACAAACTCTTATAATAGGAAAAGCGCTCCCGAGGACACATGGGAATATCGTCAAGCTAGTTTTCATCATGCTCTTATGATTCGCGTTCGGTACTTTGATAATTTGATATGTGGGTGGACCGGTGCTTGGGTGCTGTTCTTACTTGAACAAGCATCCCACTTATGATTAACCTCTATTGCAAGCATCCGCAACTACAACAAAAGTATTAAGGTAAACCTAACCATAGCATGAAACATATTGATCCAAATCAGCCCCTTACAAAGCAACGCATAAACTAGGGTTTAAGCTTCTGTCACTCTAGCAACCCATCATCTACTTATTACTTCCCAATGCCTTCCTCTAGGCCCAAATAATGGTGAAGTGTTATGTAGTCGACGTTCACATAACACCACTAGAGGTTAGACAACATACATCTTATCAAAATATCGAACGAATACCAAATTCACATGACTACTAATAGCAAGACTTCTCCCTTGTCCTCAGGAACAAACGTAATTACTCACAAAGCACATTCATGTTCATAATCAGAGGGGTAATAATATGCATAAAGGATCTGAACATATGATCTTCCACCAAATAAACCAACTAGCATCAACTACAAGGAGTAATCAACACTACTAGCAACCTACTAGCACCAATGCCGGACTTGGAGACAAGAATTGGATACAAGAGATGAACTAGGGTTTGGAGATGAGATGGTGCTAGTGAAGATGTTGATGGAGATTGCCCTCTCCCGATGAGAGGAACATTGGTGATGACGATGGTGATGATTTCCCCCTCCCGGAGGGAAGTGTCCCCGGCAGAACAGTTCTGCCGGAGCCCTAGATTGGTTCCGCCAAGGTTCCGCCTCGTGGCAGCAGAGTCTTGTCCCGAAAGGTTGCCTTATATTTTTTTCTCATCGAAAGACTTCATGTAGGAGAAGATGGGCGTCGGAGAGCTACCAGGGGGCCCACGAGGTAGGGGGGCGCGCCCAGGGGGGAGGGGGCGCCCCCCACC
This sequence comes from Triticum aestivum, assembly GCF_018294505.1. Lineage (NCBI taxonomy): Eukaryota > Viridiplantae > Streptophyta > Magnoliopsida > Poales > Poaceae > Triticum > Triticum aestivum. Next base: position 395,935,483 of record NC_057801.1, read on the forward strand.
CTCGTGAGCAGGGTGTGGGCCCCCTAGCCTTCATCTTTGGTGACGATTTTTCTTTATTTATTTTAAGATATTCCATGGAGTTTCAGGACTTTTGTAGTTGTGCAGAATAGGCCTCCAATATTTGCTCCTTTTCCAGCCTAGAATTCCAGTTGCCGGCATTCTCCCTCTTCATGTAAACCTTGTAAAATAAGAAAGAATAGCCATAAGTATTGTGACATAACATGAAATAACAGCCCATAATGCAATAAATATTGATATAAAAGCATGATGCAAAATGGACGTATCAACTCCCCCAAGCTTAGACCTCGCTTGTCCTCAAGCGAAAAGCTGATAACAATCAATATGTCCTCATGTTTAGAGGTAGAGGCGTCGATAAAAATAAAATACGGACATGAAGGCATCATGATTATTTCATAACAGCAACATATATAGATTTTGTCATATGATTACTTATGTTCAAGTGATGATCTTTTCACAATGCAAAAGTATGAATCAGAAACCTTATTGAGCACCAACAAATTATAACCTCATTCATTGAAGCAATTGCAATTTATCATAACATCGGAAAGAGTCTATGTCAGAGCTTAAAAGCAAGTCCACATACTCAACTATCACTTAGTCCTTCATAATTGCTAACACTCGCGCAATACTTGTGGTTACGGAGTTTTAATCGGACAGAGAGAAAGATAGGGGCTTATAGTTTTGCCCCACAACCTTTTACCTCAAGGGTAATGTCAACAATAATAATTCATGCTCCCCTACATCCAATTAGATATATATATCATGTTCTTTCCAACACGGTGAGCTTGCCAAAGGATAAAATGAAAGAGGAAAGGTGAAGATCACCGTGACTCTTGCATAAGGTAGAGGATAATAATAAAAGATAGGCCCTTCGCAGATGGAAGCAGAGGTTGTCATGCATGTTTAGGGTTGATGCACAAAATCTTAATGCAAAAGAACGTCACTTTATATTGCCCCTTGTATGTGAACCTTTATTATGCAGTCCGTCGCTTTTATTGCGTCCACAACAAGTTCGTACAAAGTTTATTTTCTTCGCACTAATAAGTCATGCATATTTAGAGAGGAATTTTTATTGCTTGCACCGATGACAACTTACTTGAAGGATCTTACTCAATCCATAGGTAGATATGGTGGACTCTCATGGCAAAACTGGTTTTAAGGGTATTTGGAAGCACAAGTAGTATTTCTACTTGGTGCTGAGAATTTCGCTAGCATGAGGGGGAAAGGCAAGCTCAACACGGTAGAGGATCCATGACAACATACTTTATCTCGGATGTAAGAAAACATAACTCATTATGTTGTCTTCCTTGTCCAACCTCAACTCTTTAGCATGTCATATTTTAATGAGTGCTCCCAATCATAAAAGATGTCAATGATAATATATCTATATGTGAAACCTCTCTTTCCTTATTACATCCTATTAATTGCAACGATGACCAACGCTATATTTGCCAACTCCCAACAACTTTTAGTCATCATACTCTTTCTATGTGAAGTCATTACTTTCAATAAGATCAATATGAACTCTTTGATTCTTTTAATTCTATTTCTTCTAATCACCCAAGATCATGACAAAATAATCAAGCCCTTGACTCAACACTAATCTTTATTATATAGCTCACGGACTCGATTACAAAGAAGGATCATAAAGCAAAACTCAAAACTAGATCATGCCATGACTTTATTCTACTAGATCAAGATACTATTAAAAGGATCGAACTAAGAAAAACAGTAAAGGTAGGAGTTGTGATGGTGATACGATTCCAGGGCACCTCCCCCAAGCTTGGCAGTTTCCAAGGGAGCGCCCATACCAATGTGATTATTTCCTCGGAGGTGATGGAGGTGGTGATGATGACGGTGGATAATCGCACATCGAGCGTAAAAGCTCCTCCAATTTGTGGATAATGCCCTTGAGCCCAGCAATATGATCCTTCAACAAAATATTCTCCTGTGTGAGATACTTGTTCTGTATGCGGGATAACTCAATCATCTTGAAGGCTTCAATCTCTGTTGGAGTGAAAAGGTTAGGTAAAGGTTGAGGGATGTCTTCTTCTTTCACCACCGGAGCTTGAACCTCCATGGCCTTCTTGATCCTTTCATCCTTGTTGATCTCTTTTGGTTCCTCTCTTTTCAACTCTATCTTCAATAGCCAAGCATCCTTGTCTTCATTGTTGGTGGAGGGAGAAGTCATGGTGCTCTAAATCTGCAACAGAAACAGCTCGAAACGAAAATAGAGGATATTTGCATGGTACGGGGGTCAGAACCTTCGGGAGTATATATAAGAATTTTTACCGACCAAAATACGTATCGTGCAAGGAAACGGAGTCCAGAGGGCACACGAGGTAGGGGGGCGCCCTCCACCCTCGTGGAGGCCTCGTGTCCTCCCCGGACTGCTACTTTTTTTCTATTTTTCTAAATATTCCAAAACGGATAAATATTGCCTTAAAAATTGTTTTGGAGTTGGTTTACTTACCGTATCACATACCTATTACTTTTCGGAGTCTGGAACGGTCTGGAGGGTGTCCCTTATGTATTCCTCCGGGGTTACGGTTTCAATAATATTAGTTTCAATATTTATAGGATTACCTGAGATATAGTGTTTGATCCTTTGACCATTTACCACCTTCGGATTTGTGCCTTCGAAGTTGTTGATTTTTATGGCATCGGAACGATAGACTTCCTCGATAACATAAGGACCTTCCCATTTAGAGAGAAGTTATCTTAAATGAGAGTTGTATAGGAATACATAATCACCTACGTTAAACTCACGCTTTTGTATCCTTTTGTCATGCCATCTTTTAACTTTTTCTTTAAACAACTTGGCATTTTCATAAGCTTGGGTTCTCCATTCATCAAGTGAGCTAATATCAAATAACCTCTTCTCACCGGCAAGTTTGAAATCATAATTGAGCTCTTTAATAGCCCAATATGCCTTATGTTCTAGTTCGAGAGGTAAGTGACATGCTTTTCCATAAACCATCTTATACGGAGACATACCCATAGGATTCTTTTATGCAGTTCTATAGGCCCATAATGCGTCATTCAGTTTCTTGGACCAATTCTTTCTGGACCTATTGACATTCTTTTGCAAAATTAATTTGAGCTCTCTATTGCTCAATTCTACTTGACCACTAGACTGCGGGTGATAAGGAGATGCCATTCTATGATTAACGTCATACTTAGCAAGCATTTTACGAAAAGCACCATGAATAAAGTATGAACCACCATCTGTCATTAAATATCTAGGGACTCCAAACCTCGGAAAAATAACTTCCTTAAGCATTTTAATAGAAGTGTTATGATCAGCACTACTAGTTGGAATAGCTTCTACCCACTTAGTAACGTAATCAACAGCAACTAAAATATGTGTATATCCATTAGAGGCAGGAAAAGGTTCCATATAATCAAAGCCCCAAACATCAAATGGTTCAATAACAAGTGAATAATTCATAGGCATTTCTTGACGTCTACTAATGTTACCAATTCTTTGACATTCATTGCAAGACAAAACAAACTTACGGGCATCCTTGAAGAGAGTAGGCCAATAAAAACTGGATTGCAATACCTTATGTGCAGTTCTATCTCCAGCATGGTGTCCTCCATAAGCTTTGGAGTGACACTTGCGTAGGATCTGTTCCTGTTCATGCTTAGGTACACAACGTCTAATAACACCATCTACTCCTTCTTTATAAAGATGTGTGTCATCCCAAAAGTAATGTCGCAAGTCATAGAAAAACTTTTTCTTTTATTGGTATGTGAAGCTAGGTGGTATAAATTTAGCAACAATATAATTAGGATAATCAGCATACCATGGAGTGCTTCGAGAAGTACTTATGACATTTAATTATTCATCAGGAAAGCTATCATCAATAGGTAGTGGGTCATCAAGAACATTCTCTAACCTAGATAAGTTGTCTGCAACAGGGTTCTCAGCTCCTTTTCTATCAACAATATGCAAATCAAATTCTTGCAGCAAGAGAACCCATCTAATAAGTCTAGGTTTTGCATCTTTCTTTTCCATAAGGTATTTAATAGCAGCATGATCTGTGCGAATAGTTACTTTAGAATCAACAATATAGGGTCTGAATTTATCACAAGCAAATACAACTGCTAAAAGTTCCTTTTCAGTAGTAGCATAATTTCTTTGAGCATTGTCTAGAGTCTTACTAGCATAATGGATAACATTTAATTTCTTATCAACTCTTTGCCCTAGAACAACACCTATAGCGTAATCACTAGCATCACACATAATTTCAAAGGGTAAATTCCAATCAGGTGGCTGAACAACAGGTGCAGAGACTAATGCTTTCTTAAGTATTTCAAATGCTTCTACACAATCATCATCAAAGACAAATGGTACATCTTTTTGTAATAAATTAGTCAGAGGCCGAGAAATTTTTGAGAAGTCCTTAATGAACCTTCTATAAAATCCGGCGTGACCAAGGAAACTTCTTATACCTTTGATGTCCTTGGGACATGGCATCTTTTCAATAGCATCAACCTTGGCTTTATCAACTTCAATACCTCTTTCAGAAACTTTGTGCCCCAAGACAATACCTTCATTAACCATAAAGTGGCACTTTTCCCAATTCAAGACAATATTAGTTTCTTCACATCTCTGCAAAACTCGAGCAAGATTGCTCAAGCAATCATCAAAAGAGGAACCATAAACGGAAAAGTCGTCCATGAAAACCTCACAAATCTTTTCGCAAAAGTCAGAGAATATAGCCATCATGCATCTTTGAAAGGTAGCAGGTGCATTACATAAACCAAAAGGCATACGTCTATAAGCAAAAGTACCAAAAGGGCATGTAAAAGTAGTCTTTGATTGATCTTTAGCCGACACAGGTATTTGAGAGAAACCAGAATAACCATCTAGAAAGCAATAATGTGTATGTTTGCATAATCTTTCTAGCGTTTGATCAATAAAAGGTAAGGGGTAATGATCTTTCTTAGTAGCTTTATTTAATTTGTGGAAATCAATAACCATCCTATAACCTGTGATAATTCTTTGCAGAATCAATTCATCTTTATCATTAGGGACAACAGTAATACCTCCCTTCTTAGGGACACAATGGACAGGACTTACCCACTGACTATCAGCAACGGGATAAATTATACCTGCCTCCAGAAGCTAGAGTATTTCTTTTCTTACCACTTCTTTCATTTTAGGATTCAAACGTCGTTCAGGATCATAAACTGGTTTGGCATCCGCTTCCAAATTTATTTTATGTTGACATAGAGTGGGACTGATGCCCTTAAGATCATCCAGAGTATATACAATAGCGGCACGGTGCTTCTTCAGAGTTTTCAATAATCTTTCTTCTTCATGCTTTGAAAGGTTAGCACTAATAATGACAGGATATATTTTCTTTTCATCAAGATAAGCATATTTAAGATTATCAGGCAACGGTTTAAGCTCAAACACGGGATCACCCTTGGGTGGAGGAGGATCCCCTAGGATTTCAACAGGCAAATTGTGTTGCAGAATAGGTTCCTGTTTAAAGAATACTTCATCTATTTCCCTTCTTTCATTCATGATCATATCATTTTCATGGTCTAGCAAATAGTGTTCTAAAGGATCACTAGGAGGTACAGCAATAGAAGCAAGACCAATAATCTCATCTTTACTAGGCAATTCTTCCTCACGATGTTGTTTACTAAATTTAGAGAAATTAAACTCATGAACCATATCATCCAAGCCAATAGTAACAACATTCTTTTCGCAGTCTATCTTAGCATTAACAGTATTCAAGAAGGGTCTACCAAATATAATAGGACAAAAGCTATCTTGTGGAGAACCAAGAACAAGAAAATCAGCGGGATATTTGGTTTTTCCACACAAGACTTCAACTTCTCTAACAATTCCCATTGCAGATATAGTATCTCTATTGGCAAGTTTAATTGTTACATCAATATCTTCTAACTCAGCAGGTGCAATTTCATGCATAATTTCTTTGTATAAGTCAATGGGTATAACACTAGCACTAGCACCCATATCACATAAGCCATGATAACAATGATCTCCTATTTTAACAGAAATAACAGGCACACCTACCACAGGTCTATGTTTATATCTAGCACAAGGTTTAGCAATTCTAGCAGTTTCACCGCGGAATTGAATAACATGCCCATCAATATTATCAGACAAGAGATCTTTAACAATAGCAATATTAGGTTCTACTTTGACTTGCTCAGGTGGTGTATAAGTTCTAATATTGCTTTTACGAACAATAGTTGAAGCTTTAGCATGATCCTTCATTCTAACAGGGAAAGGTGGTTTCTCAACATAAGAAATGGGAACAATAGGATCATTATAAGTGACAATCTTGTCTTCAACTTTAATAGGTGCAACTACTTTTACTTCTATGGAGGATGATATTTAAACCACTTCTCCTTGGGGAGATCAACATAAGTAGCAAAAGATTCAAAGAAAGAAGCTACTATCTCAGAGTCAAGTCCATATTTAGTGCTAAACTTACGGAAAATATCGGTATCCATAAAAGATTTAACACAATCAAACTTAGGCGTCATACCTGACTCCTTACCTTCGTCGAGGTCCCAATCTTTAGAATTGCGTTTAATTCTATCCAATAAATTCCATCTAAATTCAATAGTCTTCATCATAAAAGAGCCAGCACAATAAGTATCAAGCATGGTGCGATTGTTATCAGAAAGCCGAGCATAAAAACTTTGCATAATTACTTCTCTTGAGAGCTCATGATTGGGGCATGAATATAACATTGATTTAAGCCTCCCCCAAGCTTGAGCGATGCTTTCTCCTTCGCGAGGCCAAAAATTATATATATAATTGTGATCGCGATGAACAAGATGCATAGGGTAATACTTTTGATGAAATTCCAATTCCAATTTTTTATAGTTCCATGATCCCATATCATCACATAGCCTATACCATGTCAATGCGTCTCCCTTCAAAGATAAAGGGAAAGCCTTCTTCTTAACAACATCATCGGGTATACCTGCAAGCTTAAGTAGTCCACAAACTTCATCCACATAGCGTAGATGTTCATCAGGATGCTTTGTTCCATCTCCTGTAAAAGTGTTAGCTAGCAGTTTTTCTATCAAACCCGAAGGAATTTCAAAAGGAGTTTCATTTTCAATAGGTTCAGTAGGTTCAGTAGGTTGAGGAGCAACTCTTTGCTCTATTGGATGGGGTGAAGATACCCCGAACAAGCCCCTCAGACAATTACTTTCCATAGTAACGAGTGACAGAAAATTTCAGCACACTAAATAAATTTTTCCTTACCAAATTCCACCTACCAAAGGCGCTTCACTCCCCGGCAACGGCGCCAGAAAAGAGTCTTGATGACCCACAAGTATAGGGGATCTATCGTCGTCCTTTCGATAAGTAAGAGTGTCGAACCCAACAAGGAGCAAAAGGAAATGATAAGCGGTTTTCAGCAAGGTATTCTCTGCAAGTACTAAAATAAGTGGTAACAGATAGTTTTGTGATAAGATAAATTGTAACGAGCAACAAGTAACAAAAGTAAATAAAGTTCAGCAAGGTGGCTCAATCCTTTTTGTAGCAAAGGACAAGCCTGGACAAACTCTTATAATAGGAAAAGCGCTCCCGAGGACACATGGGAATATCGTCAAGCTAGTTTTCATCACGCTCATATGATTCGCGTTCGGTACTTTGATAATTTGATATGTGGCTGGACCGGTGCTTGAGTGCTATTCTTACTTGAACAAGCATCCCACTTATGATTAACCTCTATTGCAAGCATCCGCAACTACAACAGAAGTATTAAGGTAAACCTAACCATTGCATGAAACATATGGATCCAAATCAGCCCCTTACAAAGCAACGCATAAACTAGGGTTTAAGCTTCTGTCACTCTAGCAACCCATCATCTACTTATTATTTCCCAATGCCTTCCTCTAGGCCCAAATAATGGTGAAGTGTTATGTAGTTGACATTCACATAACACCACTAGAGGTTAGACAACATACATCTTATCAAAATATCGAATGAATACCAAATTCACATGACTACTAATAGCAAGACTTCTCCCTTGTCCTCAGGAACAAACGTAATTACCCATAAAGCATATTCATGTTCATAATCAGAGGGGTAATAATATGCATAAAGGATCTGAACATATGATCTTCCACCAAATAAACCAACTAGCATCAACTACAAGGAGTAATCAACACTACTAGCAACCTACTAGCACCAATCCCGGACTTGGAGACAAGAATTGGATACAAGAGATGAACTAGGGTTTGGAGATGAGATGGTGCTGGTGAAGATGTTGATGGAGATTGCCCTCTCCCGATGAGAGGGACCTTGGTGATGACGATGGTGATGATTTCCCCCTCCCGGAGGGAAGTGTCCCCGGCAGAACAGCTCTGTCGAAGCCCTTGATCGGTTCCGCCAAGGTTCCGCCTCATGGCAGCGGAGTCTCGTCCCGAAAGGTTGCCTTCTATTTTTTTCTCATCGAAAGACTTCATATAGGAGAAGATGGGCGTCGGAGACCACCAGGGGGCCCACGAGGTAGGGGGGCGCGCCCAGGGGGAGGGCGCGCCCCCCACCCTCATGAGCAGGGTGTGGGCCCCCTGGCCTTCATCTTTGGCTACGATTTTTCTTTATTTATTTTAAGATATTCCGTGGAGTTTCAGGACTTTTGGAGTTGCGTAGAATAGTCCTCCAATATTTCCTCCTTTTCTAGCCCAGAATTCCAGCTGCCGGCATTCTCCCTCTTCATGTAAACCTTGTAAAATAAGAGAGAATAGCCATAAGTATTGTGACATAACGTGAAATAACATCCCATAATGCAATAAATATTGATATAAAAGCATGATGCAAAATGGACGTATCAGCGATCACATCGACTTTGGAACCATTTCCCACGCGCATCGTCACCTCGTCCTTAGCCAATCTTCTCTTAATCTGTAGCCCCTGTTTCGAGTTGCAAATATTAGCAATAGAATCAGTATCAAATACCCAGGCGCTACTGCGAGCATTATTTAAGTACACATCAATAACATGTATATCAAATATACCTTTCACTTTGCCATCCTTCTTCTCCGCCAAATACTTGGGGCAGTTCCGCTTCCAGTGACCAGTCCCTTTGCAGTAGAAGCACTCAGTCTCAGGTTTATGTCCAGACTTGGGCTTCTTCACTTGAGCAGCAACTTGCTTGCTGTTCTTCTTGAAGTTCCCTTTCTTTCCTTTACCCTTTTTCTTGAAACTGGTGGTCTTGTTAACCATCAACACTTGATGCTCTTTCTTGATTTCTACCTCCACAGCTTTTAGCATTGTGAAGATCTCGGGAATTGTCTTATCCATCCCTTGCATATTATAGTTCATCACGAAGCTTTTGTAGCTTGGTGACAGTGATTGAAGAACTCTGTCAATGACACTATCATTAGGAAGATTAACTCCCAATTGAGTCTAAGTGGTTGTGGTACCCAGGCATTCTGAGTATATGTTCACTGACACAACCATTCTCCTCCACTTTGCAGCTGTAGAACTTATTAGAGACTTCATATCTCTCAATCCAGGCATTTTCTTGAAATATTAACTTCAACTCCTGGAACATCTCATATGCTCCATGACGTTCAAAACATCATTGAAGTCCCGGTTCTAAGCGGCATGGCACACTAAACTACTGAGTAGTCATCAGCTTTGCTCTGCCAGACGTTCATAACATCTGGCATTGCTCCTGCAGCGGGTTTAGCACCTACTGGTGCTTCCAGGACGTAATTATTCTGTGAAGCAATGAGGATAATCCTCAAGTTATGGACCCAGTCCGTGTAATTGCTACCATCATCTTTCAACTTAGCTTTCTCTAGGAACGCATTAAAATTCAATGGAACAACAACACGGGCCATCTATCTACAACAACATAGACATGCAAAATACTATCAGGTACTAAGTTCATGATAAATTAAAGTTCAATTAATCATATTACTTAAGAACTCCCACTTAGATAGACATCCCTCTAATCATCTAAGTGATCATGTGATCCATATCAACTAAACCATGTCCGATCATCACATGAGATGGAGTAGTTTTCAATGGTGAACTTCACTATGTTGATCATATCTACTATATGATTCACGCTCGACCTTTCGGTCTCAGTGTTCCGAGGCCATATCTGCATATGCTAGGCTCGTCAAGTTTAACCCGAGTATTCTGCATGTGCAAAACTGGCTTGCACCCATTGTATGTGAACGTAGAGCTTATCACACCCGATCATCACGTGGTGTCTCGGCACGATGAACTGTAGCAACGATGCATACTCATGGAGAATGCTTATACCTTGATATTTAGTGAGAGATCATTTTATAATGCTACCGCCAAACTAAACAAAATAAGATGCATAAAGGATAAACATCACATGCAATCAATATAAGTGATATGATATGGCCATCATCATCTTGTGCCTTTGATCTCCATCTCCAAAGCGCCGTCATGATCACCATCGTCACCGGCTTGACACCTTGATCTCCATCAAAGAATCATTGGCGTCTCGCCAACTATTGCTTCTACGACTATCTCTACCGCTTAGTGATAAAGTAAAGCAATTACATGGCAATTGCATTTCATACAATAAAGCGACAACCATATGGCTCCTGCCAGTTGCCGATAACCGTGTTACAAAACATGATCATCTCATACAATAAAATTTAGCATCATGTCTTGACCCTATCACATCACAACATGCCCTACAAAAACAAGTTAGACATCCTCTACTTTGTTGTTGCAAGTTTTACATGGCTGCTACGGGCTAAGCAAGAACCGTTCTTACCTATGCATCAAAACCACAACGACCGGGCGTAGTCACACTCGATTCAACTAAAGTTGGAGAAACTAACACCCACTAGCCACCTGTGTGCGAAGCACGTCGGTAGAACCAGTCTCGCGTAAGCGTATGCGTATGTCGCTTTGAGCCGCTTCATCCAACAATACCGCTGAATCAAAGTATGACATGCTGGTAAGCAGTATGACTATTATCGCCCACAACTCTTTGTGTTCTACTCATGCATATAACATCTACGCATAGACCTGGCTCTAATACCACTACTGGCGAACGCGGTAATTTCAAAAAAAATCCTATGCACACGCAAGATCAATCATGGTGATGCATAGCAACGAGAGGGGAGAGTGTAGTCCACATACCCTCGTAGACCGTAAGCGGAAGCGTTATGACAATGCGGTTGATGTAGGCGTACGTCTTCACGATCCGACCAATCCTAGCACCGAAGGTACGGCACCTCCGTGATCTGCACACGTTCAGCTTGGTGACGTCCCACGAACTCTAGATCCAACTGAGTGTCGAGGGAGAGCTTCTTCAGCATGATGGCATGATGACGGTGATGACGAAGTTACCGGCATAGGGCTTCGCCCAAGCACTGCAACGATACGACCGAGGTGGAAATCTATGGAGGGGGGCACCACACACAGCTAAACAATCAACTTGTATGTCTATGGGGTGCCCCCCACCCCCGTATATAAAGGAGTGGAGGAGGGGGAGGGCCGGCCCTCTATGGCGCGCCCAAGGGGGGAGTCCTACTCTCGGTAGGAGTAGGATTCCCCCTTTCCCTTGTTGGAGTAGGAGAGGAGGAAGGGGGAGAGAGAGGGAAGGAAGGGGGGCAGCCCCCACCCAATTTTATTGGGCTAGGGGGGCGCCCTCCACCTTGGCCTTCCTCTTCTCTATTCCACTAGGGCCCAATAAGGCCCATATACTCCCCGGGGGGTTCCCGTAACCCCCCGGTACTCCGGTAAATGCCTGAACTCACCCGGAACCATTCCGATGTCCAAACATAGGCTTCCAATATATCGATCTTTATGTCTCGACCATTTTGAGACAACTTGGTATGCCCGTGATCACATCCGGGACTCCAAACAACCTTCGATACATCAAAACACATAAACTCATAATACCGATCGTTAGCGAACGTTAAGGGTACGGACCCTACGGGTTCGAGAACTATGTAGACATGACCGAGAATCATCTCCGGTCAATAACCAATAGCGGAACCTGGATGCTCATATTGATTCCTACATATTCTACAAAGATCTTTATCGGTCAAACCACATAATAGCATACGTTGTTCCCTTTGTCATCGGTATGTTACTTGCCCGAGATTCAATTGTTGGTATCTCAATACCTAGTTCAATCTCGTACCGGCAAGTCTCTTTACTCGTTCCGTAATGCATCATCCCGCAGGCAACTCATTAGTCACATTGCTTGCAAGGCTTATAGTGATGTGCATTATCGGGAGGGCCCAGAGATACCTCTCCGACAATCGGAGTGAGGAATCCTAATCTCAATCTATGCCAACTCAACAAACACCATCGGAGACACCTGTAGAGCATCTTTATAATCACCCAGTTATGTCGTGACGTTTGATAGCACACTAAGTGTTCCTCCGGTATTCGGGAGTTGCATAATCTCACATGTATAAGTTATGAAGAAAGCAATAGCAACAAACTAAAAGATCATCGTGCTAAACTAACAGATTGGTCAAGTCAATCACATCATTCTCTAATGATGTGATCCCGTTCATCAAATGACAACTATTGTCCATGCCTAGGAAACTTAACCATCTTTGATTAACGAGCTAGTCAAGTAGATGCATACTAGTGACACTCTATTTGTCTATATATTCACACATGTACTAAGTTTCCGGTTAATACAATTCTAGCATGAATAATAAACATTTATTATGATATAAGGAAATATAAATAACAACTTTATTATTGCCTCCAGGGCATATTTCCTTCACGGCGAGCTCTCAAAAATTGACTGACCCAATTTTGAAATTTAGTCTACTATCATTTAACTAGTGTGGAATATAAAAGGGGAAAACCATAAGCATTGCGAGTATAGTGTTGAGCGTGCCATGCCAGATTTGAAGGTGCAAACCGGACAAAGGCAACTTCACAACAAATGTTTGCTTTCAACTAGCAAGTAAGTGATGGACAAGAAATCAGAGTAAAGCAGTGGTGATCTATTTTCTTGCTGTGATAAATAAGTTGAGCAGATACGAAAGAGTACCGCCTCTGGTGCAGCGCCGTGTATGCATCTGTTGAGAATTTGATGGTGCTGCGGTAGCGATGGCTGTCGGCAGCGTGCAAGCAGATCTAGGAGGGTAGATGGTGGCGACGGGGGAAATATCCTGGCGCGGTGGACGAGATGGTCGTAGGAGCGGCGGCGGCAAGGTGGAGGACGGCGGGGATGAAGCGAGAGGATGGGATGCAAGGATCTCGGTCCGAAGCCGTGGATTAGATTGGTCGATCTCTTGTAATGGACGATGGCGTCGGGGTATCAGCTCCGGCATGTTGGAGGAGGACGGTGGTGGATGGGATGGCAGACAGAGGAGGCTGGGGTGGAGAGGGTGTTTTGGCGCCCACGGAGTATGAATGGGGAAATGGAGGGAGAGAGGAAGGGGGAACCATGTCTTCAGGGCGCGCTTGTCTCAAATGCAAGGAAATTTACAAACTTAGCCCTCGTTGAAAATTTCCTACATCACAACAATATTAGTCAGTTGGGGATAGGACGGTAATCTCGCATACACCAAATATTTGCCGATGAGACTTTGTTTTGGCGCCCACCGTGTATGAATCGGGGAGGGAGTTGATTTTAGCCGAGGAGACATTGTGTTTTGGCGCCCATCGTGTATGAATCTGGGTGAGAGGCGGTTATGTCACGTTTGAGTGAAATTACAAACCTACCCATATCGAAACCTATAGAAATCGAGCCGATAGGCTTTGCATGTCAGGGATAGGCAGTAATTCCCATCTCGCGGATTTTGGTTTCAGGCGGTTATTGCGACTTTCCCCGCTTTGTTCAAATTTTTGCAGAGCAAGAGTGCACGTTTACCGTGCCAACTCGATTCGAATCTAGTTTGTATTCTATTTTTGTTTGGGCAGGATCCATTTTCGATTGGAATAAAATTCTATAAACATCATTTTTTTATATATACTTTCAAAAGCACAACACCCTTTATAAATAAATATGGTTTACACATGGCATGATCTTAGATTCATAAGGTTGTATCCATCTTAATTTGGATTTTCAAATATTTGAAACCACTTTATGTTGAAATCCAATGTATGCATTCCTCGCTAATTGTCTCCAATTAATGTGTGTTTCATGTGGGTGTTTTTACTTCTCAAACATGTCTAATGTGTTTCATACACGCAACATATAGTGTAATCCCGTTTACACATTAATTGCATATAAACCATGCATTGTCTCTAATTAAAGAATCTATGGATCACTAATATTGATAAACTATATAACATTACACGTGTCCGCAAATTCAAATGAATATGCATGTTTGATACACCAATTTTCATTATGATATTATCGATGTCGTGATATCTAGTTTAAATATTTGAATCCCCTTTAATCTAGATATTCATCTCATATAGCTATCACTCATGCTTATATAGGAGTATCTCTCTAGACCTATACGCGTTCATCGTCTCTCCGGTATCTCTCATGCTACATGTATGTGGACAATGATCTTTTATCTTTGTAACACACTAACGGTACTCTCTCCCTCGACCTTCATCACTCTATCTCTCTCTAAGTATATCTCGCTCCCTGCTATGTGTCTCTAACTATGATTCTCCATGTGAAATCTCTTTCTCACACAAACACAAATTCCGTCTCCCGGGGTCTCATTTCTCTCTACTATTCCTCCGTGTGCCACTCGCACACCCCCTCTCACACAGAGATGTCTTTCGCTCCTTAGGTATGAGAAGCTACGACTCTTCCTCTTAAATATCTCTTTCTCACTCACAAACACAAACTCTGTCTCCCAGGGTCTCATATCTCTCCACCATTCTCTTGTATGTCGCTCACACACACTCTCTCTCCCTAGAGATATCTTGCATTCCCTGATATGTCTCTCTAGCTATCACTCTCGTTCTGAAATATCTTTCTCTCTCGCAGACACAAAACTCCGTCTCTCTAGATCTCATTTCTCTCTGATATTTGTTTGTATGTGACTCACATGCACCCTCTCTCTATCTCCATCACACCCACACACATAACTCAGCCTTCTGATCCACTCGACTCCTGTCTCTAACACACACACTAGCTAGCATCTTTATCTTTCTATTTATCTGTTTCTCCATCAACCTTCTTTCTCGCCCTCACTCTTGCTTCCTATCACGCACACTATATATGTTTCTCTCTACGTGTAGTCATGTTCCCTCTTTTTATCTTTCTCTCACACACACATAACTTCACCCTCTAAACCACTCAGCGCTCATCTACAACACTCAAACTAGCCGATGTCCCTCTAGCTAGCATCTCTATCTCTGTATCTATATGTACTTTCTCCGTCAACATTTCTTTCTCGCACACACTCTTGCTTCATATCACGCACACTATATTTGTCTCTCCATACATGCATATATAGGTTGATCTCTTTTGCACAATCATTGTGTCTCGCTCCCTATGCTCGGCATAGATGCATGCTCTCTTAAAGACAAAAACACATGCTCAATTATTGATCCTTCTTCCCTCCACTCTCACATGCATGCATATTGTCATACCGATCCGTCTATCCCATGTCGTTGATCTTATGACTTTTGTCTTCTTTCTTTTATCTCGATCATGCGCACGCGCACACACACACATCCCATGTATACATATATACCTCTCGCACATGCACATTCAAGGTCTCCTATGTCTCCATACGTAGTTAATTACCCTCGGCCCTAACCCCACATCGAATCGTTCTCTTCTTGTGTGCACATAACTTCCGCCTGGATGGGTAAAACACACACTGACACTTAACAATCTCCTTCTAGCTACCCCCCCCCCTCCTCTCACTCTTCCCCTATATCCCTGAAACCAATAAGACCATCCCTTCGTTTAATTCCCGCCTACATGCACCAGCAATATATAGTAGTCTTCCTTGGTGTCTCTCGAACTAACACGTTCTCTCGATGTCGACTCCTCTCACGCGCACACTGCCGGGGGGCGATGCTGATTCCCGCCAACACCTATGGGGACAGGGCCCCTTTTCGGTTCGGTGGGGGGCGGAGAGCGCACGAAGAGAGGATCGAGGCAGTGCACACGGGGGGATTTTTACCCAGCTTCGGGCCGCACGGATGCGTAAAACCCTACTGCTGCTTGTTTGTGTATATTGGATTCTTTCTCAGGAGCGATGGACGCTGCCAGACTGAGCGTAAGAGTGTCTCTGGGGTTGAACGAGCCGAGCTAGCCGAGTCTCTGAACTTCCCAACCTTCGGAACCTCTTCTACGTTGCGCTTGGGCCTCCTTTTATACTCAAGGGGTCACCGACAGGGGGCAACGTAGACAAGAAGGGTAAAAATGGAAAAGGATGTGGTAGGTATAGCTACCGCTACTGTGGATACAGTGCACCCTACCTAACTCTGACGGCAGGGGACAAGGGCATTAAATGCCTGTCCGAGTCTCCTAAATAGTGCAAAAGGTGACCGTTAGGAGTGCCACTGTTTGCCACGATGGGCTTCTCTTCATCTCCGCTTGCCACCACGTACCCCTAGCTGCACGGCCTCCCGCCACATGCGCTCTGGGAGAGTCCCAGAGCGACACGTTAGCAGGTGAGCTGGAGCATGGGCACGCAGTGGGGGTTTCCCGCGGCAAGCTCCTTGCCGCGGCCGTCGTCTTGTCACGTCCGGAAGCTTGTCGCTCGCCGGATCTTGCCGGGACGCAGGGCGCGTCGCAGCAAGCTTTCTTGGTATGTCTTGAGTGGCCTTCCCGGCAAGCTCCTCTTGCCGGGGTCTTGTCTCTTCCTGGCAAGCTCCTCTTGCCGGGGCCTTGGTTGGCCTTCCCGGCAAGCTCCTCTTGCCGGGGCGTCGGTTGTCCTTCCCGGCAAGCTCCTCTTGCCGGGGCCTCAACTTGAATACTTTGTTCTTGAATGGTCTTCAAGGGAACCATGGAGGGTCCTGGCGGTCACCCGGCAAGCCTTGCCGCGGGGCGCTGCAACTGCCCGTGCACGAGTTCGGGGTAATAGGGTACCCCTACTCTAGTACACCGACACACACGCCTTCTCTTCCCTCTCTACGGGCCTTTTCTCTCTCGCACCCCCTCATTGGTGGCCTCTACCATACACATCACCTCTCTACGATGTAGCCACGCACACTTAAACTACTTTCGCCACCGAGGACTCTATGTCACACACACACACACACACACACACACACACACACACACACACACACGAGCGCGCGCGCGCACCCACCCACCCAGCCACACACACACACTAAGACTCCATCTCACACACACATGCTCTAGGCGGAGCATTTGTTCCTACCACCCTCCGTCCAACCTTACCCGTATGATAAACAATCACCTTAATTTACTTGTATAACATGGACAAATTCCACTTTACTTTAGTAGTTAGCAAACTTATCATATCTACTCTTATAAAAAACCGAGTTGGTGATGATGGTGTGCCTACCATCTTGTAATATAGACCGTTTGATCTATATCTGATGGATAGAAAGCAAACTATGACAGTTTTACAAAAGATACACGCACCTCTCTCCACATTTATAGATAAGGCCTTGCCTCATTCATCCTTATCTCCCACAACCTCATTGCTGAGCAATTAAAAAAGGAAGTCTCTAGAACAATCTAGCATGGTGGCCGCTGCCGCCTAACAGCGCCGTCCATCCCCATGACTTTGCCCAGTCTGACCACCAGTCACCACCACGCTCCACTCCTCCTCACCTTATATCTCACCTTTCATTTTTTCGATGAAATTCTTGAGATGCCATTTTCCGATAAAATTCTCAAGATATCATTAGTTTTTACACATGGGATTACTCCTGCATGGGTCAATCACAACAGGTGTTTTGTAAAACAAATGCATCTTGATGTTCCGTGCAATGCATGGGCATCTTGCTAGTAATTATATAACGCAAATCACGAGCAGGAGGTGACATTTTTTTTACACGACCACGTTAACATGGCCATGTAAATCACTAGCTAAAGTGTAATACCATTATACTTATATCCTGATGCAAAAGGTTGAGTACATGTCCGAAGAGTAGAGTCGCACACACGCACTCTGTCTCTTAGAACCTCACACACACACTAGTTACGTGATGCCCCCTTAAGCAAACCCGCATGTTAGGTACACATGATGGTGCACATTTATTTAAGGCAGATAGCGAACCCAAACAGTAGCTGCATTCATTCCCCTCCCACCGCCTCTTCTCTGGTCGCCATCGCCCGATAGCCATGGCCCGACCGAAGGTAATGACATACGTCATACTCCCACCGGAGAGGCGCTTTAATCTGGAGGCGGCGCGAAGCCCGGATCGCAGCCGCCCTGCCTCCGGAGTTTGGACTAGCCGGAGCCGGACGAGGAGGCGTTGGAGGCGGAGCAGCACATGGAGCTGGAGGAGGAGAATGATGACACGGAGCCTGAACAGGAGGACAATGACGCGGGTGAAGCGGAGCCGGAGGAGGATGATGATTTCCATTATACTCAAACTTAAAGGGCTTTGAGTTTCACGCCATATTTATTTCACAGAGATAAGAGAAAGGAAATTTTAGTGGTCATGCATGCATCTTTTTGTGCTAGCACTCCTAATAAGGGTTGACCGGTCGCTTCCCGCGGACGTGCACGGGCGGTGGAAGAGGAAGGAGAAGGGAAGCGAGTTGTGGAGTAATGTTTTTACCACAATTTCTTAGGAAACTAAGTGCAAGAATTGAGTAGTTTTGCAAACTACCATTACTACACCTGAAATGGTTCAAAACGAATACAACCACCACGCCCACGTCTGACCGCCCTGGCCAACCCAACCCCCTCCCTTGTCGGCACGCGCTTCCCATGTGAAACGGTCAACGTCGCCCCGGAGCATCAGTGCCGCATTAATGCCCGGCCAGAGCGGATGCGACCTCTCACTGGCGTCGGCTTTGAAGCAGCGCGACGGCCGAGAGAGCGCCGCTTCCTAGTGCACGCGACTGCTCCACGTCAAGGCTGGCCATAGTTTGGATGAGTCTCCATCATGGGGAGCCACACTAACTGTGACAATATGGACTCCCATTTCCCATAGTTATGGATCATTCCATCTATGAAGAACACGTGGGACTGGAACTACGAGACGGACATGTTCCCAGGAATGGACGTATGAACCTAAGTAATGTAGTGCAGTAAGTGAAGTAGAAAGGCACAAATAGTATGAACATGCGTGGCATATAGGCATTTGTCTCTTACTACCACTAAATGTTGTACGTGCAATGTACGGTGATGTTATGATGTACGTGCATAAGTACTCTACTACTTCTATATTAATTGGAGGCACATATTAGGTTTTATATTTGTTTACGTGTATGCCCCGAGACCTTCCAACTAGACGTGTCTTTCTCTCCGGGTTGCACTTTGTATCATTCATACCACTAGTACTACTACGCGTGGTCTCCGACCCAGAAGTGGAAAAAGTGGAGACGCTCTACCATGCTTTTTTTGTTCATGTCCCACTCCTTTCGCTGACATGTGGGACATCCAGCACGTGCCGTGTTTGGCACTCCTTCGTCGTAAGAGTTGAAACGCTAGCATTCATTAGAAATAAAAAATAAATATAAATCAGTAGTGATACTATACCACGCGGTTTCCTTGCTCCTCGATATCGGAAAGAATACTTCCGTTCACCGACATGTGGGACGTCGACCATCCTGGCCCACTTGCCATGCACGCAAAACTCCAAGGGAGAGTCACCCCGGTCGTCGCGCCGCAGTAAATATGACTAACGAGCCGTCAAATCACAGGCCAAACCTTTCCCACTATGAAGTTGCTCGGACAAAGGAACCATCATGATTTTGTTGAATTCTTCTTCTTAAAGAAAACTACTGTACCAGTAGTACTGCTAGCTACAGTAGTTACTCCAGTAGAGGCCTCCTTTGCTTCATAGGATAGGAATTTTATAGTAATATGAGAATCATAGGAAGTGAGATGACATGCATCTCAATTCCTATAGAGAAAGAGATGCCATTTGATGCATAGGATAGGAATTTTTCCATTTAGTCTAGGCTAATGTACTGGTAATTTTCTCTAAAAACTACAGTAGAACTAGTACTGGTACATGCTCGTAATTAATTAAACAAACGTACAGGTGACAGAGACACACACACTAACTACTAGTACTACTGCTTCTCAGATGCTGGCTAGACGCCATAGTTCTCCTTCCCGGCTTTGTCGGCGACACCCACCATGCTTGGATCTCCGCCAACTTCTCTACAGCAGCGCGTGCATCCTCTTATTTCTTGTGGCGGCGGACCTCTCTTTTCTTGAGTGCTTTCTGACTTTTCCGCTCCCTCTGTGCAGCTCTGGCCACCTCTTGCTCTACCATGCATTCGGCCTTTGGCAGCTTGAAATTCCGCCCACGTAGGTGTGAGGTCGCGAGTGGCGATGAACTCGGCACGACGGGATGCCATTGCTTCCCTACGATTTTGTGTGTGGTCGTGGGTGGTGAGGAACTCGGCGCGGCGGGATGCCATCGCTTCCTTACCGGTTAGTGTGCGGCGTGATGGCATGAACAACGCTTGGTGAGAGCTCTGGGGTGGAGTGGCCGGACAACTGTATAGTGCATTCGTTTGTCAAGAGCTCAAGGATAGAAGACGAAGGAAAATTGAATTCCCCTTCAATCCTGGTCATTTATTACCAAGTAAAATGCATTGGTGGTCATCAAACTTGTCTTGATATCTCACTTTGATCATTGTATACGAGATATGGTGATTATATGGTCACTGGCTCAGCGTATAGCTCTGTATTTGTCTGGTTGACCAGTCAAACAGTCCGCATGCGCCTCATCACCTCGTGTTCTTTATCTATCTATGCGGGCCTACCTGTTAGTGGAGAAAGAAATAAAAACCAAAATTATGTGTATGTGAGGAATCAAACCATGGACTCGTCGCTGCAACGCACACTCGTCAGCCAAATGAAAATGAAATGCTTTGCGTTAAATGCACAAACCTTTTTTATTATTATTATACGTGATGCACACATTAGTTCACACCGTCCATAGAGGCAAGTAGCATGTAAGCGTGCAGACACTCACACTCACACTGTCAAACCATGCTAATGCATGCAGGTCGCCCTCTCAATCAAAGTCCTGCTCATGGCGCAACGCAAACGGCGAGCCCGTCACCTGCGCGCCCCAGCGGTGCCTGGCATTACTGTTTAGACATTTGCTGGTGGCCTCCGTGAACACCGAGCATGTATTCAGCTGGCTCAACACCAATGGTCATACTAGTGCTTTGGCGCCGAGCTGCTTGACATTAACCATGGCTCTGCACACGACACGACGACGTGACTCGGCAACTTGCTCATGTATATCATCCATCACAACAACAATCTATAAAATAGCCTAGCTAGAGAGGGTACTATGGTACCTATATATGTATCGTGAGCGACTGATCATAGTACCACCGCACACAAGTGTGTGTCTGATCTATTCTTCCATTATTCCTAAGTTATGCATGGTTGTGTGGTGTCTAATGGTGGTTGTCGAAGGTTAGTTGGTGACAAGAGTGGTTGCATGGACGCCAGGTTGTCAATACATGCCGCATACACTTCAAAGGCTCTTCATCCATGAGTTCACATTTTACCACCACGCCAGCGTCTGACCGCCCTGGCCTACCAAAACCCTTCCATCTCTAGCGTGCGCTTCCCGCCTAAAAGGGTCGCCGTATCTCCAGAATGTCAATGCCGCATTCATGGGACTTAACTGCACGTGTAGTTGGTGTGTCACTGACATGCGGGCCAGATGCCTGTTGTGCCCACATGTCAGTGACCCAACTGCACCTGTAGTTAAGTCACTGAAGCAACGTCCGCATTCACGCCCGACAAGACCTCTCACTGGCGCCGACATTGCAGCAGCGCGACGGCCGAGAGAGCGCCACCCGCGCGGCATCCCAGTGCAAGTGACTGCTCTGCGTTAACGACACCACGGCCATCCTTCCTTCCGCCGCCCACATTAATGACACGCGACTGCCAACGAACCTGCTCCGGCGCCAGCCGTCCATCCATCTGCCGCGGCTCATTGCCATTCGCCCGCTATATTAACTTGAGCCCCAGCTCCCAGCCATAGCCAAAGACCCACGCTCATTCTCCTCCTGTCCCTTCCTTCTGTCGGAACCACTCCAACCATGGCCTCTTGGTGCTCCAAAGCTCTCTTGGATGCATTGTCGCAGGAGCAGATGAAGGACATCGACGGCTCCGCTTCGGGCGCGCTCCAAAGCTCTCTTGGACGTATTGTCACAGGAGCAGACGAAGGATATTGCCGGCTCCCCCCCCCCCTCTCCGGCCGCCCTCCACTGCCACAACCACAAAGCCGGCACACGTGCGCGGGCGTAGCCGGCGGCGAGGAAGAGTAGTACACGGTAGGTCACCACCGCTCTGGTCCCAGGAAGGTCACCGCTCCTCCACTCAGTCGACGCCAAGCTTGGTGGGATAAACATCGGTGGCCGATTAGCCGCTTGACGGCGACGTAGGCGGAAATCTTCAGAACCTTGTGCTCTGGAGGAGGAGGTTATCGAGGCGGAGCTGGACAAAGCCGAGGCAGATGAGGAGGAGGTACTCCGATCCCTTCGTCGTTTCCCTAGTGTGGGCGGATCCGTCCTCCCACCGCCCACCTATCCACATCCCGACGACCTTCAGGTATCTTCCTTCAAAATCGGCCTATCCCTACTTCCCCAGCTCGCTACGTCGCTGCATGTGCATCATTTTCTACCTCTCAACCCCTCTCGGTCGGATGGTCCAACGTCACCTATTTTTTTCTTCTATTGTTAGAGGTAAAGCTACTTCATGGAGTAGAATCTTGTACTTGGTTCAAACAAGAAATAAAGGGGTGGATTTAGTATGTACATTGGACTTGGTACAAACAGGAAGGAAAGGGGGTGAAAGTAGTACAGACTGGTCATCCAACCGGTCTCTTGGTTGAAAAGGGAAACATAGGGGAAACGATGTACATAGTGGTATGACCAGGACTAGATTTGCTATCCACACATAGGAGTAGGTGGCTAGAGTGAACAAAAATGGGACCAACCCAGATATGTTTCTTGGATGTTTGTTTCTCGGGGCAACAAACTCTGAATCACCACTTTATGCCCCAATTTAGGTACATGGTGCTCGACTGCTGGTGCACCCACTGTCCCATGCCCTTATACCAAATATTTAGATGTTCTTAATCTAATGTCCCTGGTAAAATGAAGCCATGTCGCTGTTATAAGCCATGACAAGTTCAGCCAAATGTTTTTGCCAGTAATTGTTTGAGACTCTGACTGTTACCTCTGTAGCTTTCTATGCAAATAGGGATATCCATTTCACCTCGTTGCTATTGTGACCTTTTGGTGCATTGAACAAAACACTTCTTAAAAGAAGTGACTTTTGTGTTGCTTAACTGGAATGTCGGAATGGAACAGTTGGTTCATTTTGGTGGAACTTCACAAAGGGAGATCTGTGTTCCAATCCTCATCATCCATATTGGCACCATAACCTTCCTTTAGGTAAGAATGATATTTAATGCATGTGTTCATCTCTATTTTGCGACTGCCATGAGAAAATAATGCTATTGTTTACTAGTACACTTGTACTCCCTCACTGACAAAACCAATTCTGGAATAGAAGGCCAATCATGTACTTGGTTTCACCAACTAGTGAGGAGAAAGAGAAACAGAGCATGAAGAGGAGGAAGAAGAAGAATAAAGAGGAAATGGAGATCACACGATGGTACCGTCCTATGTTATCCTGACATCTTGCTAGTGGTATTGTATTGTTGTGTTCCTACTAGTCTTAATTTACTTGGAAGACTAGCAAGATGTCCATGCGTTGCACATAACATCAAGATGCATTTGTATGAGTAGTTTATCTTGTGAGAGAAAAGGATGAATGAGGGAAGGCCTTATTTGCAAATGTGGAGAGGGTTGTGGGTACCTTTTGCAAAATTTCCATAGTTTCCTTCCTATCTGTCAGATATAAATCGTACGGACTATATTGCAGGATGGAAGGCACACCACCATGACCAACTCTATTTTTTATAACAGTAGAGTAGATAAGAGCAAGGTAGTCAGAATCCCGACCCGACTGCTAGAATCCTACGACTTCACGACCCTACCGAAGCATGTCGATCCAAATCCCACTATGAATCTGGGTCAGGTAGAATCCATGTTGAGTCGCAATCTAAATCATAGAATCCTGTACAAAATTGTGCAATCCCGACTATGCTATGGACTATGTCCGATTCTACTAATTTATCTAAGCCATTTGTTTATTTGTAGCAGAATAGTATGCCATCATCCAAAGCCCTTTTCATATACCTCATGGACCTTTATTCCCCTCCCAATATCAAATGCCCAGCCGCTGACACCTTTGATCTAGCTCTCAGAAACTGTTGGGAATATTACTACTAGGTGTGAACCGGCCTACCTGGGCCGGGTTAACTTCATTAGTAGTATAAAGGTGATTAAGCAGATGAAGGCCCAAGGCCTGTAGTCGGTTTAGAACCTGTAGCCGTAAACCGGCTTGATATGTAAACTTGCATTGTAAGTTAGGAATAGAGAGAGACCAACCGGGATACGAGTATGAACCGGTGTGGGACTCTGTGGACCGACGGGCGTCACCCGTGTATATAAGGGGACGACCCGGCGGCGGTTCAAGGACAGACAACAACAACTCGAGCCTAGACGAAGCTTGTTTGCTCCCTAGCCATCGAAACCACATCAATTCCATCACAACTAGACGTAGGCTTTTACCTTCATTGAAGGGGCCGAACTAGTATAAACCCTTGTGTCTTTGTGTCTGCTTTAACCCCTTCAAGTTAACCCATAGCGATGGCTCCACGACTAAGTCCTTTCACAAGGACATCTGCCGTGACAAATCCACGACAGTTGGCGCCCACCGTGGGGCTATCGCACGACGGTTTGATGATCTTGGAGGGCAAGCTCAAAGGACTCGAAGGCTATGCTGTGGGCCGGATGACCAAGAGTCGTCGCGGCAAGCTCTACATCGACGATGCAGGATGGGGTCCCGAAGCCGGCTCGATCGAGTACGGGTACCGGGTCCCCTTTGGTGGCATACACGTTTTTATCGGCAAGATTGGTGAGCCTGGGCCTGAGCCGGACATCCGCACCGACCTCGTCGAGACGGCTCAGCGTGCGAGATCTACCCAGGTTAAACCGGCCGTGAGGCGTGCCTTCGTGGGAGTCATCCACGGAGGAGAGCATGAGGACGAGTCAGAATACGGTAGCGAGACCGTCGTCTATTCCGGCGACGAGTCCTCAACCGGAGAGACCGAATCATTGTACCAGTTGCAAGACGACCAGATTAGGGGCTGTTCCGATGGCGACAGTGTTCCGGACCCCCCAGATCAGATCAACCGGGTTGGAATATTCATGGCCGGCACGCAGGCGGCGAATCACTCTTCGACCGCAGCAGCAATGCTCTCCGGATCAGCAGGCAGCGGCAGCAAGGGCAGGAGGCCTTGTGCCCCCACCGGTTCAAGTTCTGTCTGACCTGTTTGACGCACTAGCGGTACTTATGGCAGAGGCCAATCCGGCGGATCAGGAGGCCCATGATGCGGAGATTGCAAAGGTGAGAGAGCAGATCGTACAGGCCAAAGCCGACCTGGCAGCAGAGAAGGACAGGATGGCTGCAGAGCGGGCCGCTTTGGACGCCCAGGCCTATAAGCTCATGCTCGACCAGAACGCATCACAGGAGGTCTTGAAGCGGAAGCACAGATCACGCCTGCCGTTAGGGTTCGACCCTCGAAATCTCTTTCACACTCCGGGAGCTGGAACCAGTAATCCGCCGGGGCACCTGGAGGTAAACCGGGTCGAGGCACCAGGGCCAGGAGCGACGGTCCAACCCCGCCTGATGGAACCTCCTCGGCAGAACATTGTGATTCCTCCGCCGGTCCAGACACCTCCGGGTCATTATTCTAATCCTATGGACAATCTTGTCGCAGCTGCTGCGCGATTAGAAGCTATCCCGGTCGAAGGAGACTCTCCACAAGCAATAGAGACGCGCCGGGTTAAGGAACTTCTCCGGACCGCTTTGATTCAACAGGAGGCATATTCATACAGCCGCGATCGGATTCATTCCACACCTCGCCCAAGCCGGAGCTATAGTAGGTACCTGGATGAACCAGCCATATCAAGCAATGCGCGGGGCCGTGAAGCGGCCCGTGGCAATAACCCGGCCGGTGGTGTTCACGATGCTCAGGACGTAGTGGACCGGGCTCGGGCACAAAGGGAGGCCGAGTTAGCAGCACAGAACAAGGCGGATCAGCTTACACCGGTTCGTCCTACCACCTCTGCCGGGCCAGGGGTCGCATCTAGCTTGGGAGTGCCCTGTTTAGTCCCTGCTTTATGCAATGTACGCCTGCCCAAGGACTTCAAGGGCCCGCGCAAGGTGCCAAATTACACCGCTGATTTATCTCCAGAAGCGTGGGTAGAGAGTTATGAGATGGCAATGGAGATGCTGGATGTGGATGATGCAAAGTACTTCACCATGATGCTTGAAGGCACAGCCCGTACTTGGTTAAAGAGCCTGCCGCCTAATTCTATCAGTTCATGGGCCCAGTTGCGGACCCGGTTTATCCAGAATTTCAAAGATACGTGTAAGCAGCCTAAGTCCATAGTAGACTTGGCGGCTTGTGTTCAGGAGGACGGAGAGTCAACAACCCATTGGGTACGCCGCGTTTCTGAAGTCTTGCACTTGTCTGACAGGATCAATGCTGACTCTGCGATCTTAACCCTGGAGGGCAACTGCCGGTTTAAGCCTCTAAAGTTGAAGTTGGGGCGTATGAAGCGGTTCTGTAATGACATGGGAACTCTCATGGCCGCTTTAGTGAAGTATGCTGATTCTGATAGTACCAAGGATCCCGAGACTGACGATGACGAAGCAGGGAAGGGAAAAAAGAATAGCAACTCTAAGGGGCATCAATACAAACCGGCGGGCCATGGGAACGGAGGCAAGCGTAAAGCGGATGGTAGCATGGACTTTGTGGCTAACACTAATGCGCAGGACAAGGGTCAGCGGCGCAGAGGTAAAGCGGCGAATCGTAGTGGAGCTCCGAATCCTAACCCGGATCGCTTAAACTATTTGTTGAATCAGCCTTGTCCAAAACATGGGACGAAGGAAGCGCCAGCGAACCACCTTTGGAAGGATTGTTACATTATGCAGGAGTTTAAAAACTCTAATGCCTTCCGATATAACCATGGGTCAGGTGGTGGCTCAGGATCCGGTTTCCATGGGCCGAGCCACGATGGAGCTTCCCGTTCAGGTTTTAATCAGGGCGGTCATAACAACCAGAATAATCAGAGCAGTCAAGGGGGTTACAACCAACAGCAGCAGCAGCAACAGTCGGATTATCAGAGCCATCCAAAACAGTTGAACAATGGGCAGTATCACGTTTTCACAACTAGCTTGGATAAGCGCGATCGGAAACTCCACAAGCGAGCGGTGAACTCTATTGAACCGGCCGTACCACGTTACTTACGTTGGTCGGAACAGCCTATCGTGTGGAGCAGGGAGGATCACCCACCACGGGTGGACAATCCGGGCCAGTTGGCATTAGTGGTAGACCCTCAGGTGGGAGGTTATAAATTCACCAAGGTGCTCATGGATGGAGGGAGCAGTATTAACATCCTGTACTATGAGACATTCCGCCGCATGGGGCTAACAGACAAAGATCTCAGACCGTCTAATACGGTGTTCCATGGTGTGGTGCCTGGCAAATCAGCGTATCCTGTTGGTAAGATAGCCTGGAGGTGGCTTTTGGGGACGAGCATGATTCCCGATCTGAAACACTAACCTTTGAGGTAGTGAAATTCGGAGCCCGTATCACGCCTTGTTTGGGCGGCCGGCTTATGCCAAATTCATGGCACGGCCTTGTTATATCTATTTGCAGCTCAAGATGCCGGGTTACAAAGGGACAATAACGGTTCATGGGAGCCGCAAGATTGCTTTGGAATGTGAGGAAGGTGATGCGGCCTATGCAGAGTCGGTTTGTGCCACGGAGGAGTTGAAATATTATAGGGACAATGTTGATCCGGCGGACATGACCCCTTTGAAGAGGCCGACTACGGAGCATGATTCAGATCTGAAGTTCAAATCGGCGGCTGAGACCAAGCTTGTTGACTTCGTGCCCGGCGATTCGTCCAAGCAGTTCACTGTCAGTGCCAACTTGGACCCTAAATAGGAAAGCGCGCTCATCGAGTTCATCCGTGAGAATCGGGACATTTTTGCATGGAAGCCTTCTGACATGCCAGGTGTACCGAGGGAACTCGCTGAGCACACTCTTAATGTTGATCCCAAGTATAAACCGGTAAAACAGTTTCTCCGCCGGTTTAACGAAGAAAGGCGCAAAGCTATTGGAGAAGAAGTGGCCAGGCTCTTAGCAGCTGGTTTTATCATTGAAGTGTTCCATCCAGAATGGCTCGCTAATCCGGTGCTGGTACTTAAGAAAAATGGCACTTGGCGTATGTGTGTGGATTACACGGATCTTAACAAGGCTTGTCCAGCGGATCCTTTTGCCCTCCCTCGCATTGACCAGATTATTGACGCCACGGCGGGTTGTGAGCGTTTGAGTTTTTTGGATGCGTATTCTGGGTATCATCAGATCAAAATGGCGGTTAAGGACCAGGAGAAGACGGCGTTTATTACTCCCTTTGGAGCCTTCTGCTATGTATCTATGCCTTTTGGGCTCAAGAGCGCCCAAGCCACTTATCAACGGTGTGTACAGAATTGCCTGCATAAACAGATCGGCCGCAATGTGCACGCCTATGTGGATGATATTGTAGTCAAGTCAAGGCAGAAGGAGACGCTGGTTGATGATTTGAAGGAAACCTTTGACAACTTGCGGGTTTATAAGATGATGCTTAACCCTGCCAAATGTGTCTTTGGTGTTCCGGCAGGCAAGTTACTGGGCTTTCTTGTGTCCAACAGAGGAATTGAGGCTAATCCGGAGAAGATTACGGCTATCACCTCCCTGGCTAAACCGAAGTGTATCAACGATGTTCAGCGTTTGGCGGGTCGGATCGCCGCACTGAGCCGGTTTATCAGCCGCCTCGGAGAGAAGGCCATCCCTTTATACCAGATGTTGAGAAAGACAGATCAATTCATCTGGAGTCCAGCTGCTGATGAAGCGTTGGAGGACTTGAAGCGGCAATTAGCCAATCCGCCCGTTCCTGCAGCTCCGGTCGACAAGGAGCCGTTATTGTTATACGTAGCGGCCAATGCTCGTGCAGTTAGCGTGGCTATTGTGGTAGAACGCAAGGAGGCAGGCAAGGAGTATCCGGTTCAGCGGCCGGTTTACTATATCAGCGAGGTGCTTATTGAATCCAAGCAAAGGTATCCGCATTGGCAGAAGCTGGTATATGGAGTTTTCATGGCAAGCCGGAAGTTGAAGCAGTATTTCCAAGGGCACCCCATCACAGTGGTCAGTTCAGCTCCCTTGGGCGATATCATACAGAACAGGGAGGCGACTGGCCGGATTGCCAAGTGGGCCATAGAACTTGGGCCGCACGGATTGAAGTACGTGCCTCGGACGGCGGTGAAGTCTCAAGCACTTGTTGATTTCATCAATGATTGGACGGAGTTGCAAGCACCAGAGGAAAAGCCGGATCACACATATTGGACTATCCATTTTGATGGATCCAGGCAATTGGAAGGCTCGGGGGCTGGAGTCGTATTAACTTCCCCACGGGGTGATAAGTTTTGTTATGTTCTCCGCTTAATGTTCCCTTGTACTAATAATGCAGCTGAGTATGAAGCTTTGCTCCATGGTCTCCGGATGGCTAAAGAGATGAATCTAAGTCGGGTTAAGTGCTTTGGTGACTCGGACCTCGTGGCTCAACAGGTATCTGGCACTTGGGATTCTAAGGACCCGCTTATGGCTGCATATCATCGTGAGGTGGATATTGTTGCGGGTCACTTCAAGGGTTATCAGGTGGAGCACGTGGATCGTTGAAAAAATGAAGCGGCGGACGCTTTAAGCCGGTTGGGCTCTCAGCGTAAACCGGTCCCGCCTAATGTCTTTCTCGATGTGTTGCACAACCCGTCAGTCAAGCTCCCGGGTGAAGCGGATTTGGCTATTCCTGATCCAGAGGCTCAATTGGTGGCAGCCCTGCATATTATACCGGATTGGACAGTTCCTTATCTTGCGTACATGAAACGGGGAGAGTTGCCAGAGGATGAGACTCTATCCAGGCAGATAGTTCGGCGATCCAAATCTATGACAATTATCAATGGCGAATTGCATCATTGCAGTGTATCAGGGGTGTTTCAACGCTGTGTCTCTCCTGAGGAAGGTTGTGAAATTTTATGCGAAATCCATGAAGGGGATTGTGGTCACCACGCCGGTTCAAAGTCTCTGGTGGCTAA
Organism: Triticum aestivum; assembly: GCF_018294505.1. Taxonomy (NCBI): domain Eukaryota; kingdom Viridiplantae; phylum Streptophyta; class Magnoliopsida; order Poales; family Poaceae; genus Triticum; species Triticum aestivum. Next base: position 395,965,876 of record NC_057801.1, read on the forward strand.
GGCGTTTCGTCACGGGTTTTACTGGTTGACAGCTCATGCTGATGCGGAGGACTTGGTTAAACCGTGTGATGGCTGTCAGAAATTTTCAAGGCGTGCTCATATGCCGGCTCAAGAATTGAGGATGATTCCAATTACTTGGCCATTTGCAACATGGGGGCTGGATATGGTCGGACCTTTTAAAAGATCCAAGGATAAGAAAACCCACCTTTTGGTGGCAGTTGACAAGTTTACCAAGTGGGTTAAAGCGGAGCCTGTCAGCAAGTGTGATGCAGCTACAGCGATGCAGTTCATTAAAAAGGTGATTTTCCGGTTTGGCTTTCCACACAGTATCATTACTGACAATGGTACCAATTTATCCAAGGGTGCTATGAAGGAATTCTGTGAACGTGAGCACATAAGACTTGACGTATCATCAGTGGCTCACCCCCAGTCCAATGGGCAAGCAGAATGAGCTAATCAAGAGATCTTGCGAGGCATCAAACCCCGGCTTATGGTTCCATTGCAAAGAACACCGGGATGTTGGGTTGAAGAGCTACCATCTGTGCTATGGAGTATCAACCGGGATACGAGTATGAACCGGTGTGGGACTCTGTGGACCGACGGGCGTCACCCGTGTATATAAGGGGACGACCCGGCGGCGGTTCAAGGACAGACAACAACAACTCGAGCCTAGGCGAAGCTTGTTTGCTCCCTAGCCATCAAAACCACATCAATTCCATCACAACTAGACGTAGGCTTTTACCTTCATCGAAGGGGCCGAACTAGTATAAACCCTTGTGTCTTTGTGTCTGCTTTAACCCCTTCAAGTTAACCCGTAGAGATGGCTCCACGACTAAGTCCTTTCACAAGGACATCTGCCGTGACAAATCCACGACAGAAACCCTAGATTGAATTTGAGGATCAAGCTTGTCGACATATGGAATTGGTGTGAAAAGGAGGTTGCTTCAAGATTGATCGGAGAAGGAGAGCAAGACCCTTCAAGGTTTAGCACTGTAGGTTAGATAGACGAGTGATCTACTATTCACGCACTCTAAAAAGAACCTAAGTAAATTTCGTGCATTAAAGGTTTAAATATAATGTTCTATATATTTCCCTCTCATGTATGTTCCATATATGCGAGCTAGATGGTAGGTCAGCCATAAAAATAAGTGGAATACAACTAGCATTGATGTGTACATTCTCTCCTCCTTATTTAGTGTCAAAACTCTATAGAACCCATATAAATTTCTTATGTGCATACAAAATATCTTATTTGAGTAAATCTAGTAGAATCCTCGATTCCATGACTCGATTCTGTCTGAGAAAAATCGACCCGACACCGAATCCCGACTCTGACTACCTTGGATAAGAGTACAGTAGAGATAGATAGAGAAATGCAGCAGAGTAGTACTTGGGTTGACGACACGTCATACTAATCAACTGGATTCTGGATGCATCTGTGACCTAGCTCTACATGATCAACAATGCCAAGGTGATCTTGCTGAAGCTGAGGCCTCAGTCGAGGCCATTCAAGGGCTCCGACAACGTCTACCTTACATGTGAGACGATCCTCTAGGGAGCCCTTCCACTTTTGTTGTCTCTCCTTCAAGGTCACTTAATTAATTAGGAGTACTTAAGTAGCACTAATTTATTGTTGCCTAATTTTCATGTCGGAGTTAAACAAATCTTTAGTAGCACCCTCTACTGAATCATGTACGTGTGTATGTGTGTCTGTGGAGGTGAATCATGTGGTGGAGCAGGGAGGAAATCTTGTAGTGTATCCCAGCCAGTGCTTTAACTCTGCTGGAAGTTCTTGATAATCTTTCGATATAATCTTAGCACTGGTAAACAAGAGTGATTTCAACCATACATTTGAACTGCACAAAAATATATACTATTGAGTGATTCCAGTGAATGCTTCAATAAGGTGCTCATTAGTGCATGTGGATTACCGATGACAACAATAGTTCAATACACATTTGACAAGATGAATGCGTACTTTCTAAAGTACTCTATGGAAACGGATGCACAGATGGCGGGTGAGAAAAAGTGAAAGTACAAGTACAAGTTCCCACCCAAGGTTGATGAATGGTTGGAATTTCAATCATAGAAGGCAAACTCATAAGAAGCTTTACTATATGACAATGAAGAGTGTAAGTACGAAGTGAAAGAGCCAGGAGGAACCACAAACGATGGCCGCCAACATGGAGGTCGGGCTTTCAAGGTCTCGTTAACACGGTGTGATTGCTCTTGTGGGAGGCCATTGTTGCTTCATCTCCCATGCTCACACTTGTATACCGCCGGTCGCGTTACGAATGTGGACGTCAATCACCCCCTCACCATGAGGGAGTCAGAGTCACTACAAAAAAAGACACTTCCGTGATGATACGTGTTTGTCATAGTAGGTCACATTTTCTGTCATGTTGTACATCCATGACAAATTTATGACAGACTCAAGATATTCATACATGTGTTGTCGTAGAAGTGTTCCATGACATTACCAAAATTATCATCACGGAAGTGTCCACTTCCATGATGATAAATCGCGTGTCATGGAAGTGCTGTCGTCAAGGGTGACCGACACGTGGCATCCACCATAACGGAACGTCGTTAAGCTATCGGGTCCAGTTTTCGATCCGATAACCCGCTAACAACATGGACCAATGAGGATTTTCCACATGTAAAATTCTCATTGTCCGGAGGAAACACGTGTTGGCTCACCGTTGGGACAGATGTCATCCATTCATTGGACACGAGGCGCCTATGATACGTCGACACGTGGCACGGGCCAACAGAGGCCCATTCTGGTGAAAAGGCCGGCCCGTTTGATTTGGTCAAAAGGTAACGGGCCGGCCCACAAAAAGCCTGTTAACGGCTTGTTCGTATATAGCCCATTTACGGCCCGCTAACTCATGGCTCGTTACGGCCTATGCGAATTAAGCCCAGTAGCTTCATCTGGGCCTTCCAATATGATTCCAGCCCATTGTAACTTCCGGCCCATGTATGGCCCATGATGTCTTTTGGCCCATACGAGACCCTTTGTAACTCTTGGCCCATTAATGGCCCGTGGTGAATCTGGCCCACAATGAACAGTGTACCCCTTTATACCCATTAACGGCCCATTATTCCATTGGGCCGTTTCTAGCCCGTGTTATCTTTCAGCCTTCTCAGAGCCCATTTATTCTTGGGCTCATTTCCAGCATTTGGTTACTTACGGCCCGTCATTGGCCTTTTCTGCCTGTGGGCCAAATTCAGCTCGCGGTTACAATCGACCCGTTTGCTGCCCGTTACTCCGTTGGGCCATTTCCATAACGTCATCAAATACGGCCGATTAACGATGGCCTGTTATTGTCGGTCCATGAACGGACGATTCCAAATCTAGCTCGTTTACGGTGCATAATGCGGTCTGTTATTGGCCCATGTTTGGCCTATCGATCATACGGCACGTAGAAGGCCCATTGATGCTATGGCCCGTACAAGGCCCATTGATGCTATGGCCCGTACAAGGCCCATTCTTTCTAAGGCCCTAAGAAGGCCCATTGTTTCTACGGCCCGTAGGAGGCCTATGGTAACTATAGTAAATATGTAGCCCATGGTTATTGTGGCCTAGTTTTAAAAAAATAGGTTATTGCGGCCACTAGCAAACCGCGGAAAAAGAACAGCACTGACTACAAGCAAACAAATAAACAGGACAACAAGGAAATAAATAATCAAGCAACTTGCGCTAGGCTATCACGGCTATTGCACATATTACATCCACTGGGCATCAAAGTTTGCCACTAGTGCAAATATAGGGAACAAAGCAGCATATCATATACACTGGTTGTCAAAGTTGGCGACCAGTGCAAATAAACGCCACAGCAAAACAAGTCCAGAACTGAAACCACTTCAGAAGATCTCAAGAAACAATATCCTGGGTACCCATAATGCTGGCAAGATTCTTAGCAAGCTTATTAACTTTATCTTGTTTGGCACTTAAATCCTCCAGCGCTTGTTGTTGCACCAGAAAGTATGCATCTGAATTCTGCAGGGACTTCCTCAGTCCTTCAGCTTCCTGTCGCAGCACATCTGGTCGATGTCTTTCAACTTGAAGTTGAGACTCAAGAAGATGAACTGATTCAGGTAGCGAGTTCAAAGAACTTGTGCCAGCAGTAGTGGTCAGTAACTCGAACACTACATCAAGACAGGACTTTTGGTTCTCCCACCGTCGTCAAGGTAGTTTTTATCAGCTTTCTTGGAGATCAACAGGGATGTCTCACTGTCTTGAACCTTATCTGCATTACTTCCTTTACCATTGCATAACGGGGTACTGTTCTCCAATATTTTTTCCGCATTCTAGAAGAGAAACAAGCAGACACATCACAAGTTTACCATGTTGTATATGAAACTCACTTTGGTAAATCAGTTCGGTAGTAAAGTGCACAGGATAACAGCATGAAACAAACATATATCTATGTACCATGGTCACTTTATGGTCTATATCATTCTAATTTTTGTTGCCAAATCAAGATAGAGACACAGTTCAAATAATATTTGTTCAAGACAAAGTAGAATAGACAGAATATAAGTGTGGGAAACTATAGAGCAATAACAACACTTGTAATGTGCATGACATGAGAACATAACTATTTATTCAATTGAAACTGAAATCAACATAGATCAAGTTACAACAGCAAACCAGTTAAAGAAACAGGTTTAAAACATACCTGTTGCGCCATTGGAGTTTCAATTCCATCCTTCAAATTTGAAAATAGTTGGTCTGAGTAAATACAGTGAGGCAAGATCAAAGGAGTATGAACCATAGCTACAGAACCTGACCTGAGAACAATTCTTCTTCTCCTTTAAGCGTTGAGTTGGGATTCGGAGTGGTGGTACTCGTGCTTTGGGCACTGCAGTTCCCTTACTAACTGCTCATCTTTGGGTGCTCTGTGGTGGGGATGGTGCTGTGTCAACTGGAAGTGGGTTACTATCTGCTGGGGTTGGGTTAGAAGGGGTGTAGCTGGTTCTCTATCCAACTGGGTAGGGGTACAGTCTGCGAGAGTCTGGGTTATGTGTGGTGGGGCTGGTTCTTGAGCAAGTACAACCGTGGTTCTATCTGCATCAACTGGTAGCACTATCTTTTCTGAAGACCGTGTTGTTACTCCCTTAGATACTGCCATCACCCTCTCCAATTCAAATGGCTGATAAACAAGAAAAGTAATTGAATGTACAGACATTGTATGATAGACAGGTGCAATGGATAGTGGGGAATAAAAGAGGGCATGAAATAATTCACATTTATGTTGTCTAACCAAACAGGATAGCATGACACAATTTCACATATATGATGGCTAACTAAACAAGATAGCATGACACAATTTCACATTATGATGGCTAACTAAAAAAGATGGAAAGACATAGTTCAAAATATGATGACTATGCAAACAGGATGACATGATATAACTATATAATGTGTTTATTAAATAGGTTGGCATGCCATAATTCACATACATGCCGCCTATGGAAACATGATAGCATGATATAATTCCCAAATAGAATGACATAATTCAAAATATGATGACTGTAAACACTAAATAGGATGAGATGATATAACTATATGATGTCTTTATTAAATGGTTTGCCATACCATAATTCAGATAGATGTTGTGTATGTAAACATGATGGCATGATATAATTCAAACATATGATTTATATAGTAAGCAAGTAAGCAGATGGCAATCCATATATGATGTAAAAACTAAGCAATGCAAGACAACGTGCATGACATGGGTAATATAACCCTGCCAAGTTTGAGCATAGACCTCAGGGGGGAAATAGGACTAGTCATCAGTCTCTGAATCCTCCTCTAAGGAGCTCTCTATATCCAGCAAGATGTCTGCTTCAGCAGGTAGCATTGTCTGCTCTGAATACCTTGTTTTCACTCCAGATACTTCCATCACCGCTTCAAATGGCTGATGCACAAGAAGAGTAGTTGAATATACAAACATTGTCGACAAATGGAACATGTAATACAAAAAAATGATAACATGATATAATTCACATACATGATGATTGGCTCAACAGCATGGCATTGCATAATTCACATATATAATGCCTTTGCAGAAAGATAGCATTGCATAATTCACATATATAATGTCTTGCAACAAGATGGCAACGCATAATTCACATATATGGTAATTAGACACTAAACAGGTGGCATTCACACAAAGCATGTCTAAACTAATCAAACAACATAGCAATGCAAGACACCATACGCATGATATGAGCAACATAAACTTGCCAAGTCGGAGCATACACCTCGGGGGAAATAGGACTATTCATCTGTCTCTGAATCCTCCTCTGAGGAGTGATACGTAACCAGCAAGATATGCGCTTTGTCAGATAGCATAGTTTGCTCTGAAGACCTTGTTTTCACTCCAGAATTTTCCATCACCGTGTCAAATGGCTGATGCACACGAAGAGTAGTTGAATGTACTAACATTGTTGAAAAATGTAATACGTAACAGAAAAAAAGGATGGCCTGGTATAATTCACATATAAGATGACTGGCTAAGCAGGATGGCATTGCAAAATTCACATATATGATGCCTGGCTAAACAAGATGGTGTTGCATAATTCACATAAACAATGAATAAACTAAACAGATGGCATTCACACAAAGCATGTGTAAACTAAACAGTTGACATATTTGATGTATAAAGTAAGCAATGCAAGGCACCATATGCATGATATAACCAACATCAGCATGCCAAGTTAGAGTGAAGACCTCAGGGGGTAAATAGGCGTGGTCTTCTCCTTCTGAATCCCCCTCAGAACAGATATCTTCCTCTCGATTACAATCTGAAATGGGTGGACAGGGGTTGCCTTTGCGCCTACCATGGAGCAACGTCTGCGTGAAATTTTATTGCCACGCAAGGCTCGTCTCTTTTGCTCTACATGTTCAGTTCCATTGTGTACAATAACTGACATGCATAGGAATGAAACATAGTGAGATTATGTAAGGAGTGCATGCAGAAATCCAGAGTGATGGTAGCAACCTGTGGATAGACCCAAAACCAATGATAGCAGGCAGATAATGGCTTCAGTTAAAAAATACAGATAATGGCTTCTTTACTTTTGTTTCCCACCCAACATGAAACTCATAGTAGACACCAGATATTAACCAGATAGTAGGTAGATACTATTGATTGCAGCCCCGATATGTACCCCATGACCATTTAAAAACTCAAGTTTGACCATTAGTTTGGAGCTGACTCAGAGTCTAATCGGTGAACAGGACGATAAAGTAGCATGTAATATTAAGCGATGCATAACGTAAGCTGACACGAAAGAGTGCGACCTCTCTTGCGGACCCGTGTAGTCCTCAAGGTCATCTGCTCGGTTGATGATGGTAATGCAGTTGTCATGGCTGCCGGCAGCGGGGAAGAAGATCTGAGGCGGTGAAAGACAGTCTAGAGGCTAGATCCCTGCTGTGTTGGACCCTTCTGTCATTGGAGCAGCTGAGCTTGGGTGGACGACGGCGCAGCAGGAGTGGGACAAACCACACAAGGTTTTCTTTGCCAACTATCTGTAAGAGAAGTAATTCTATAAGGGCTCGTTTGAATTGGAGGATTCTAACAACGCAGGGATATGAAATACACAGTAATAGGATAGGAATGCACGTGCAAAATAGAGAATTTAAAAACACAGGATTTCTGCCAATCTGGGTGTTTGGTTCACAAGAATTGGAAGATCACAGGATGCAAAGAAGCATGGTGAGATTAAGTCAAGCCACAAGAAAATGTACGGTTATAATGCTATTATACTACTATCTCTTAGTCTTGTGCTTCATGAATAGGAATTTGAAAAGGAGGACAAGTGGAAATTAAAATCCATACGGTTTTTCTTTCAAGGAGACACTAAAGGAACAAATCCTACAGTTTTCCTTTGCTCCATTCCTTTGAACCAAATGCATGAATAGTAGTACCATAGGAAACTTCCCAATTCCTATGTTTTTCCTTCACTTTTCCTTTCAAGCACTGGCGATTCTAGTAGGCAGGCTTGAGCAAGGAAAAGCTACACTCAAAAAATGTTTTTGTGCTACTTGCCTACTTCTACTACTTTGGGCCTAGGCCACTGCCCTACTAGCTCAACTCCCAGGCCCATCGACAAATGCACAGCTCAAACACGTAGAGATAAATAATGATGGCGTTCAAGAGAGTCCATCACGGATAGCTAAGTTGCCTGGTACCTCACTGCTTGTCATATAGTCGGAGAAACTAATCGTATTTCACGTTACAGCGTGTGCTCAGTGGACAATATATATAACATGTAGAGTAAAAAAGAGATGCAAGAAGTGTACAACCTCTTTGGCAAAGCCATGTCAATCTCAGCATGATTGGGTTGGTTGGTGAGGATGATCCAGCTGACTTGGTTGTTGGAGGAGGGGAAGAAGATCTTAGGCATCTTGAGATGGAGCCCGGGGTACTACTCCGCTGTGATGGAGGGTTTCGTCGTTGGAGCAGCTCCGGTGAGTTGTATGATGCCAAGGCTGAAGCAGGACAGGAGAGACAATGTTAACCTGAGTGGAATTCTAATAGCATCTCCAATAGATGATGTAAAATGCATAACCACAAAGTGCTAGATGTAAAATACATCAGCCGCTCATCTCTGAACTTAACTGTCGAAACTGAATTTAACTGTCGAAACTGAACTTAACTGTCGAAACTGAATTTTGCTGTCGGAACTGAATTTTACTGTCGAAACTGAACGCACTAGCTAGTACCAGAAAAGCAGTAGCAGTAGCAGCAACACGTGCGAGAGCCGGTCGACTGAATTTTTCATCTCTGATTAGTCGATTTTCCAGCCGTTGGATACAAAATCAAGGGCCTGCAGTTCAACTTCAACCTCCACCCCCCTGAGCCGCCAGCCACCACCGACCAAACCGCCGACCTCCGCCGCCCGCGGCCAGCGGTGCACCGCCCCACCCGCCCCGAAACTACTCCCCACCGCTAGTCCACCGCTTCCCCAGCCATACCTCTACCCCCCCCCCCCCCCCGTGCCAAGCTTTTTGGTCGGCGATCCCCACACCACCGCCCCACCACCGCCCCCACCCTAAACCCTAAGATAGATAGTGGGTACCTCTCCGGCTAGCCCCCCTCCCCGCTGCGGCTGGTTCTTCCTTGACTCCGGCGAGCCCCCCCCCCCCCCCACCCCCTGAAAATCGGCTGACCCAAAAGTCAATTCAGCCGACTGAAGTGTAGCTAAATCGGAGCAGCATCGCAAGCAAGAGCAAGAGCGAGAGCAGCAGCGCGAGCAAGAGCAAGAGCAATAGCAAGAGCAGACCAAGCAGGGGACCGAGAGCGAGAGAAGAGCAGTAGCGTGAGCGAGAGCTAAAGCAGTAGCAGCTCCTACTGATGTGGTCGCCGCCGCCAAGGGACCGACGCCATGGAGGAAGTGGTCGGCGACACCACCGTGGATGGAGCTGCGCCGTGTCAGCTCAAGACCGAGCGTCGACAACATCGTAAGATCGAATCAAGAAGAAAATGTGGCAATTAGTGTACAACCTCTTTGGTGGCGCCAATTAGGCCTCAGCTTCATCCGAGGAAACGGTGATGATGATGCTCTTCCAGTGGTGCAGGTGAAGACGGCGATGTGGGAATGGAGGTGGCGCGAAAGACGAGGGGAACGTCGGGGGAGCTCCTTGGAGGTGGAGGACGGGGTGGCTGAACCGGCGGGACCACGAGATCGACGATGGATCCTCATCCGATACGGTGGATGAGGGACGTCGAGGTGTTGCTGTGGACGACACCGTCGGGGAAGAGGCTCCGGCTAGGTGGCGGGCGGAGGAGGGTGTGGGGCTTCGCGGGTTTTCGCAGCCTCGGTGTACGAATGGGTGGGAGGATGGGATGGGAGTGGGGAACCATGGCTTAGGGACGTGCTTGTCTGAAATGTGGGGTAAGTTACGAAATTACCCCCACTAATTTGAGCTAGGTAGTTCTTTCAGTTCAGGGGTGTCATGGGCATTTCGCGTGTCGGGATTTCACAGGAGGTGGGAGTTTTCGCGCGTGTTGTAATTTTGAAATAGCAAGGTGCGGGTTGAGATGGAGGGAGTTGTCGGAGCACAACGAGACAAAGATATATCTTAAATATCGGGGTAACAAGGTGCAAGTTGAAATTTCTGGACAAGCCCAACGTGTACTGTACCAAATCAAGTCGCACTTCTGTCGATGAAAAAACAAAAAGAAATCAATTTGCAGCAAACAAGAGAGTCTAGTCCCGTGTACTGTACCAAATCAATCCGCACTACAAATGTCATTCAAAACTTTGAATTCATGCTATGTTCAATTAAAATATTTCGCTACGTGTATAATGCATGCAACCTGCTACTCAAATGAACGTTTTAGTGCATTCCAAACGTATATACTACCGCTTCAATATGAACTAAATTTGAATTTGTTTCTCTATTTGAATAAGATCTACAATAATGATTGTTGTGAAGTCAAACCATTTGAATTCGTTTCTCTATTTTAATAAGATCTACAATCATCACTATTGTCAAGTTAAACCATCGTTTGTGTATTATCTTCACAGCACACCACATGATTACTCTTGAGTTAGATATAAACTATCTGTACTATATGAACTCGAACTCGATTTTTTGAATCCACTTTATGTTGATTTCAAATCACAGTACATTTCAAGCTCTAGCTAGATTTTCATAATCTAAACCATGTCTCATATGTATAATGTGTTTATCACATAATGTATGGTGCCCCGCCGCCTATGCCTACAAGTATTTAGATGTGAGTTGCAAACACCACACATTACCACAAATTCAAATAAAATGTGAGATTGTTCGATATATACTATTGTTTAGATTGTTCGATATTTAGTTGTAAGCTGCAAATGCCACACATTATCACAAATTCAAATAAAATGTGAGATTGTTCAATATATAGTATGGTTTAGATTGTTCGACATTTAGCTGTGAGTTGCAAACGCCATGCATTATCACATTATGGTATAACATGTGCAAAACCACAGCACCGCTATATTAATGCATGCATATGTTTATAACACTATGATCTCCTATTCAGATATATGAATCCACTTTCACATCAAATTATGATCTTTGTTAGTCTCTTACACCCACACAATCCTCTAACCTTTGTAGCTAGCACTAACTTTCTCTCGTACATGCACACGCCCTCCTCGCCCTCCCCCTCTCTCAGCATTCAATCCATCGCGCACATTCTTTTTTTTCCTTTAGGTCGTTCTCCCACTGTCTCCACAACTCCTTTCCAACACACGCCGATCAATAAACCTCTCCAGCATCTTCCTACAACATACGTACACATGCACCTTCCATCTCCTCCTTTCTGTGTCCATGCCTCGTGTCTCTCATACGGTCCCATACATGTAGAAACTCTGGCCCCTCTTTTCATCGATCTCATAACCGCACACTCCTCCCCCTATCTAGCTAGTAGCTCGGCCTCTCACACCACCTCCTAGCTCCATTCTCTCTGTCTATCCGTCTCACTGGGCCTTATTTGCCTTTAACAAATGGATGTAACCGACCGATGTCCCGCTATACATATAGCTAGCTAGGTCCTTATAACTGTTTTTCCCCATGCGTCGATCGATCTACCTCATTAGTTATGTCTCTCCCTTCCTCCAACAAACAACTATTGATATACCGATCTAGTTAGGTTTGCTTAGCAAACACATGGCTCCCCTTCATCATCCATGCATGTGTCCCGACAGATCTATCGTGCATAGGCACACACAGAAACACATCCCCACTCTTACTGATAATATTGCGGTTCTACCCTCAGTTTGTCTAGTAGGCCTCTCCCACCATCTTCGAGAAGCAACTCCATCACCCATCCAGCACTCTACCCCTCTCCCTCCCTCTCTCCTCTCTCTCTCTCTCTCTCTGTCCCAACCTATTTACCGTCATTCAGTTATGTATGGATGTCGACCCATGTCCCTCAAGACATAGCTGGGTTTCTCCTTCTCAACACATATACGAGTCGTTCTACCTCTTTCGTTAGGCATCTACCTCCCCCCTCCCCCCCCCCCCCACACACACACACACAAATACCGAAACATCGAGCGCTCTAGTCATGTCTTCCGCCACACACAAATTTGCCGTGTGCCCTCTGACGTTCTGGTAGGTCTGTCACCCACACACACAATTTCGATGGCTCTCTTCATCCATCTCGCACCCACCCACTTGATCCTCTCTTCGACTCTATCGATATCTATGACCCCTCCCTCTCTTCTCATGGATCGCCCCCTCTGGCCCTCTCTATATGATATGGATATGCCTCTATTTCACACACATTGCATGCAAAATTTTGTTTGAGATGTCATTGACACATATTCCCACAAATACATTCACGAAATCACCAACCCCCCCCCCAAAACAAAAAACACTCACGAAGGCACACGCCATCTGTCTAGGTTTGTATCTCTCTTACGCACACCAATGCAGGTGGCGGACGTGCATGAAGAGAAGAGGTGCATGCACGGCGCACGTACTCCCGTCTCTTTCCCAACCACACCCGCACGGGTACACGGTGGAGCTCATTTCTGTATGAAAAGGCAGCCCACATGGTAATTTGACACGTGTACTAGTTGTCCACTTGATGGAGGATCGTCTACCACGGGTGAACAGACAAATTGTGACTTGACGCGTTATGTTAAAAAAGAGGCAAACCATGTGGGGCCTACCTTAGAGGCAAGGCTCTATACACTGGAGTACTTTTGATGTGTCATCTTAACTCGCAGAACAAGGAGAAGCTTGCTCAGTACGCCATCTCCCCCGCCCATGGGGGCGGTGGCTCGTAGGATGATGTGAAGCTTGCTTACTAGTACGCCTTACGCCCGCTCCCTCGCCCACGCGCGTGGTGGCTCACATGACGAGGAGAAACTTTTACTACTCCCTCCATTTACTCCTCATCCCTACCTTGGTTAGAGAGATTATCATATTTTTTGGAATATATGTCCTTTAGTAGATTTCAATATGAACTACGAGTACATACTCCAAACACCGATGTATATAGACGTATTTTAGAGTGTAGATTCACTCATTTTGCTCCGTATGTAGTCCATATTGAAACGGACGTAATAGTACGCACTCTCCCTCGCCCCTCGACCCTCACCCACGTGGTGGACATGCAACAATTCATTCGGTCTCATATAGCCAGAATGATATATACTGCAGTACCATTATTGCTCAACTTCCCGAAGAGGCGAAGAGCCAATCGCAAGGTTAATATTTTGGAGATGCCAAGCGCAAGGTTTATAGGAGAACAAGTAGTAGGTGTTGCATCATTTATAATTAAAGTTTTTTTTCTTCAGTGGCATGTACGCAATGTAAATAGGTTCATATGGAGAGAATAGGAAACCGCTCCACTATATACATAGGCAGGACGAGCCTACACGATTGCTTGCTGGGGTTGCTCTCTTTAGTCTTGACACTCTCTTGGACAAAACGACTGTGGCCACATCTCTAACATCCCGGCAGACGTGGGTGGATCCTTAATGTAGATGCGGTCGCTGTCACCGACGGCGAAAACCCACTGTCGGCACGTCCCGATCAGGGGTCCCCGCCGTTCTCTCTCACAAATCAGGTGAGGTTGCCTTCGTCCATTGCTCACTGCCGCGACGTGGGCAGTTTCCTCCTCCCACCGCCCTCCTCTAGGTTGAGCTACGTCCCGACATCCCTCGGGTACAACTCCCTTTACAGCCGGCTTGCACCACTGCTCCAGCTGCCCACATCACTCCATTTGGATATTTCTCTACTTCTTTGCCCCACACATACCTCTATTGGCTTCTACTTATTGTATTTGTGATGAGTTTATGTCTCGTCAACTAGTCCCAGAAATCTTATTCTAATCGCGCTTCTTCAATTTCTTTGCCACGGGGATGCTCATCTTGATTTTGGTGAAACTGCACAAAATGATCCGATGGTCAAAGGGTTGCAAACTTCATTTCTTCGGAAGCTCCAACGTTGCCAGCAAATTAAAGCCTGGTTAGGGTTTACGGTTCAAGGGCTAGGGACTGCATGGATCGTTTTTTTCTTTAGCTATCTCTGTTCCAAAATATGTGTCAACTTTAGTAGTAGTACAACTTTGTACTAAAGTTTGCATAAAGTTGAGACACTTATTTTCGAACGGAGGGAGTACATATTGGCTATGATCTGGCAATCATTGAGATGCAATAGCATGCATGTTAGTCTCCTTTGTATTTTAAGAAATGTTGCAACGGGAAACCTTGGACGCAAGATACATGAAACAGAAGCTGGAAGCTTCATAGCATTGTACAAATTTATCTCGCTGATAAATTATATTACGTACTATACTAGCACTATGTAAAGAGTTAGGTGTCGCACGGTGTCCAGAAAATATGGTGATAGTGTGAGGTGGGCCATGTAATCACTGAGCATGTGTGTTTTCACTGCTCTCGCACTCCTCCACTGAGAATGGAGAAAACTGTAATCTAGTAGTACCTCCTTTCGCCGAAAGCATGGGACATCCAGCAGTCCTACCACCTCAGTAATAATGACCAATGAGTCGTCAAATCACATAGACCCAACAGTAAGTTGGACGGACGAAGCAACCATCACTCTTGAATCTGCTTCTCCCTTCAACGCAGGCGCCGGTGAGAGGTCGCGTCCGCTCTTCCCGAGCATGAATGCGGCACCGATTCTTTGGAGCAGCACTGACCGTTTCAGGAGGGAAGCGTGCGCGAGCGATGGAGGGGCTTTGGGTGGGCCAGGCTGGTCAGGAGCGGGCGTGGCAGCTGTCCCGCCTGTCCCGATCGGACGCCCGAAAATGAGAGGATGCACCAACTCTCGCGGCTAAATCGTACACTACACACCATCTCTTTCTAGGAGTAGGTCGATGTGTCGCTCTCTCTAACACACACATGTTGCTAAACACACACACACACACACACACACACACACACATGCACACACACACACACACACACACACACACCGAGGTAAAATGAGTCTATATCTCAATTAATGAAGACTTGTATGTTACCACCTATATGTTACTACGTACCATGAAAGTAGTAACATAGACTAGTAACATATGCATGTTACTAGTCCAAGTTACTCACCACTATCACCAACCTAGCAATGTAACCAAACGCTCCTTACTCTGCCTTGTTATCTCCCTCGGAAACCCAATGCATGGAGCGCAACTACGCGTTGATGCATGCGAGTTAATATGTGGCTCTGCATGGTAGCTAAAACAGCATCTCTTAGTTGTTGTGATTACTTGTTGCGTTTAGAGACAGAAATCAGGGCTTTGATTGGAGGAAGGATCGGTCAAGTTTCTCCTTCTCCTCCAATCTGCTTGCACCTCGTTTCGAAAAAAAATCTGCTTGTGCCTTGGTCCCGTTGTACCTTCTAACGTGACTTATTACACCTAGACGGAGGGAGTAGTACGAGATACGGTGGCACACTGACTTAGGTCGAATACAAGTGCCCAAAATTGTGCGCATGTTATAATACAGATTCACTTAAAATAGTACGTGAGCGAACAGAGGGATCAATTGGACAGTGTTCACGAGTAGTAGCGAGATGTGTGAGGTAAGATGCACCGTTGGCGCTTTTAATTTTTCTTATTAATTTGTTTGTTTCACCATCTGACTGGTGGGACCCAACGTACTACGTGGAGAAAAGTAAGGTGACTAAGGCTGCATTATTTCTGTACTACCAACACTGCTTTAAATCCCAAAAGACCTTACCACCTAAGCCACATGACACGATTATGATTTAAATCCCAATGACTCCCATGCAAAAAAAACACGGCATGCTTGTCACATGAATGCAGGAATGTATTAAAGGTTATTTTCCTCTCATTAAACATAATGTGGGGGTGGTGTAGCTGGTGAGCCTATTCGCCCATCAAACTTGAGGTCTCGGGTTCGATAACTACACTTGAGCATAATTTTGTTTCTGTTCGACTTCTTTCTTCCACCCAATGACAGGTAGGCCCCGCATGCCAGAGAGAGAAAGTGATCTGGGGCGGTGCCAGGAGGATTCTTTGACAGGTCAAAATGGATGGATACGGAGCTATACAATCTCGTAGTGACCGTATAATCACCTCATCATGTATACGTTGTAGCCTCGCGCTTGTTTTCTAGGGTTTGCACTCTTCACACTCTCTGTCCAGTATATATATACACGCTGGAGCCTCAGTGATACGTCCATTTTGCATCATGCTTTATATCGATATTTATCGCATTATGGGCTGTCGGCAGCTGAGATTCTGGCTGGAAAAGGAGCAAATAATGGAAACCTATTTTGCACAGCTCCAAAAATCTTGAAACTCCACGGAAGTCATTTTTGGAATTAATAAGAATTATTGAGCAAAGAAAGTACCATAGGGGGCCCACACCCTTGCTACGAGGGTGGGGGCGCCCCCCCCCCCACACACACACCTACTGGGCGCGCCCCCTGTCTCATGGGCCCCCTGTTGGCCCTTCGGTGCCCATCTTCTGCTATATAAAGGCGTTTACCCCGGAAAAAATCATAAGAAAGCTTACGGGATGAAACTCCGCCGCCACGAGGCGGAACCTTGGCGGAACCAGTCTAGGGCTTCGGCGGAGCTGTTCTGCCGGGGAAACTTCCCTCCAAGAGGGGGAAATCATCACCATCGTCATCACCAATGATCCTCTCATCGGGAGAGGGCCAATCTCCATCAACATCTTCACCAGCACCATCTCCACTCAAAACCCTAGTTCATCTCTTGAGTCCAATCTTGTATTAAAACCACAAATTGGTACCTGTGGGTTGCTAGTAGTGTTGATTACTCCTTGTAGTTGATGCTAATTGGTTTACTTGGTGGAAGATCATATGTTCAGATCCTTAATGCATATTAGTACTCCTCTGGTCATGAACATGAATATGCTTTGTGAGTAGTTACGTTTGTTCCTGAGGACACGGGTGAAGTCTTGCTATTAGTAGTCATGTGAATCTGGTATTCATTCAATGTTTTGATGAGATGTATGTGGTCTCTCCTCTAGTGGTGTTATGTGAACGTCGACCACATGACACTTCACCATTATTTGGGCCTAGAGGAAGGCATTGGGAAGTAATAAGTAGATGATGGATTGCTAGAGTGACAGAAGCTTAGACCCTAGTTTATGCGTTGCTTTGTAAGGGGCTGATTTGGATCCACTAGTTTCATGCTATGGTTAGGTTTACCTTAATACTTCTTTTGTAGTTGCAGATGCTTGCAATAGGGGTTAATCATAAGTGGGATCCTTGTCCAAGAAAGGGCAGTACCCAAACACTGGTCCACCCACATATCAAATTATCAAAGTACCGAACGTGAATCATATGAGCGTGATGAAAACTAGCTTGACGATAATTCCCATGTGTCCTCGAGAGCAATTTTCTCATTCTAAGAATTTGTCCAGGCTTGTCCTTTGCTACAAAAAGGATTGGGCCACCTTGCTGCACCTTATTTACTTTCATTGCTTGTTACTCGTTACAAATTATCTTATCACAAAACTATCTGTTACCTACAATTTCAGTGCTTGCAGAGAATACCTTACTGAAAACCGCTTGTCATTTCCTTCTGCTCCTCGTTTGGTTCGACACTCTTACTTATCGAAAGGACAACGATAGATCCCCTATACTTGTGGGTCATCAAGACTCTTTTCTGGCGCCGTTGCCGGGGAGTGAAGCGCTTTTGGTGAGTGGAACTTGGTAAGAAAACATTTATATAGTGTGCTGAAATTTTCTGTCACTTGTTACTATGGAAACTAATCATTTGAGGGGCTTGTTTAGGGCATCTTCGCCCCGACCAGTAGAGCAAAGAGTTGCTCCTCAACCTACTGAACCTACTGAAAATTTTTACTTTGAGATTCCTTCGGGTATGATAGAGAAACTGCTAGCTAATCCCTTTGCAGGAGATGGAACATTGCATCCCGATTTACACCTTATCTTTGTGGATGAAGTTTGTGGATTATTTAAGCTTGCAGGTATTCCTGATGATGTTGTTAAGAGGAAGGTCTTCCCTTTATCTTTGAAGGGAGATGCATTGACATGGTATAGGCTATGTGATGATACGGCATCTTGGAATTATAAACGATTGAAGTTGGAATTTCACCAGAAGTTCTATCCTATGCATCTTGTTCATCGTGATCGTAATTACATATATAATTTCTAGCCTCGCAAAGGAGAAAGCATCTCTCAAGCTTGGGGGAGGCTTAAGTCAATGTTATATTCATGCCCCAATCATGAGCTCTCAAGAGAAATGATTATTCAAAAATTTTATGCTCGGCTTTCTCTCAATGATCGCACCATGCTTGATACTTCCTGTGCTGGTTCTTATATGCTGAAGACTACTGAATTCAAGTGGGATTTACTAGAAAGTATTAAACGCAACTCTAAAGATTGGGGTTCCGATGATGGTAAGGAGTCAGATATGACACCTAAGTTTGATTGTGTTAAATCTTTTATGGATACCGATGCTTTTCGTGGATTTAGCGCTAAATATGGACTTGACTCTGAGATAGTAGCTTCTTTCTGTGAATCTTTTGCTGCTCATGTTGATCTCCCTAAGGATAAGTGGTTTAAATATAATCCTCCCACTGAAGTAAAATTAGTTGCACCTATTACAGTTGAAGAAAAGACTATCACTTATAATGATCCTATTGTTCCTACTACTTATGTTGAGAAACCACCTTTTCCTGTTAGGATAAAGGATCATGCTAAAGCTTCAACTATGGTTCGTAAGAGTAATACTAGAACATATACACCTCCTGAGCAAATCAAAGTTGAACCTAGTATTGCTATGGTTAAAGATCTCTTGGATGATAATATAGATGGGCATGTTATTTACTTCTGTGGGGAAGTTGCTAATATTGCTAAACCCGATGCTAAGATAGATAGACCTATTGTAGGCATGCCTGTTATTTCTGTTAAAATAGGAGTTCATTGTTATCATGGCTTATGTGATATGGGTGCTAGTGCTAGTGCAATACCTATTTCCCTATATAAAGAAATTATGCATGATATCGCCCCCGCTGAGTTAGAAGATATTGATGTTACAATAAAGCTTGCCAGTAGAGATACTATTACACCATTTGGGATTGTTAGAGATGTTGAATTCTTGTGTGGGAAAGTTAAATATCCTGTTGATTTTCTTGTTCTTGGTTCCCCACAAGATGACTTTTGTCCCATTATATTTGGCAGACCCTTCTTGAATACTGTTAATGCTAGGATTGATTGCAAAAGGATGTTGTTACAATTGTCTTGGGGGATATGAAACATGAGTTTAATTTTGCTAAGTTCCATAGACAACCCCATGATAAAGAATTGCCTGGTAAGGATGAAATTATTGGTCTTTCTTCTATTGCCGTGCCTCCTACTGATCCGTTAGAACAATATTTGCTAGACCATGAAAATGATATGTTTATGAATGAAAGAAGGGAAATAGATGAAGTATTCCTTCAACAGGGTCCTATTCTGAAACACAACTTGCCTGTTGAAATCATAGGGGATCCTCCTCCACCCGAGGGTGATCCCGTGTTTGAGCTCAAACCTTTACCTGATAATCTTAAATATGCTTATCTTGATGAAAAGAAGATATATCCTGTTATTATTAGTGCTAACCTTTCAGAGCAGGAAGAGGAAAGATTATTGAAAACTCTGAAGAAGCACCGTGCTGCTATTGGATATACTCTGGATGATCTTAAGGGCATTAGTCCCACTCTATGCCAACATAAAATTAAATTGGAAGAAGGCTCCAAACCAGTTAGAGATCTTCAACGACGGTTAAATCCTAAGATGAAAGAAGTGGTAAGAAAGGAGATACTAAAGCTCTTTGAGGCAGGTATAATTTATCCCGTTGCTGATAGTGATTGGGTAGGTCCTGTCCATTGCGTCCCTAAGAAGGGAGGTATTACTGTTGTTCCTAATGATAAAGATGAATTGATTCCGCAAAGAATTATTACAGGTTATAGGATGGTAATTGATTTCCGTAAATTAAATAAAGCTACTAAGAAAGATCATTACCCTTTACCTTTTATTGATCAAATGCTAGAAAGACTATCCAAACATACACATTTCTGCTTTCTAGATGGTTATTCTGGTTTCTCTCAAATACCTGTGTCAGCGGAGGATCAATCAAAAACTACTTTTACTTGCCCTTTCGGTACTTTGCTTATAGACGTATGCCTTTTGGTTTATGTAATGCACCTGCTACCTTTCAAAGATGCATGATGGCTATATTCTCTGACTTTTGTGAAAAGATTTGTGAGGTATTCATGGATGATTTCTCCGTTTATGGATCCTCTTTTGATGATTGCTTGAGCAACCTTGATCGAGTTTTGCAGAGATGTGAAGACACTAGTCTCGTCTTGAATTGGGAAAAGTGCCACTTTATGGTTAATGAAGGCATTGTCTTGGGGCATAAGATTTCTGAAAGAGGTATTGAAGTTGATAAAGCTAAAGTTGATGCTATTGAAAAGATGCCATGTCCCAAGGACATTAAAGGTATAAGAAGTTTCCTTGGTCATGCCGGTTTTTATAGGAGGTTCATTAAGGACTTTTCTAAAATCTCTAGGCCTCTGACTAATTTATTGCAAAAAGATATTCCTTTTGTCTTTGATGATGATTGTGTAGAAGCATTTGAAATACTTAAGAAAGCTTTGATCACTGCACCTATTGTTCAGCCACCTGATTGGAATTTACCCTTTGAAATTATGTGTGATGCTAGTGATTATGCTGTAGGTGCTGTTCTAGGGCAAAGAGTTGATAAGAAATTAAATGTTATCCAGTATGCTAGTAAAACTCTTGATACTGCCCAGAGAAATTATGCTACTACTGAAAAAGAATTCTTAGCAGTTGTATTTGCATGTGATAAGTTCAGACCTTATATTGTTGATTCTAAAGTTACTATTCACACTGATCATGCTGCTATTAAATATCTTATGGAAAAGAAAGATGCTAAGCCTAGACTTATTAGATGGGTTCTCTTGCTCCAAGAATTTGATTTGCATATTATTGATAGAAAGGGAGCTGAGAACCCCGTTGCAGACAACTTGTCTAGGTTAGAGAATGTTCTTGATGACCCACTACCTATTGATGATAGCTTTCCTGATGAACAATTAGCGGTCATTAATGCTTCTCGTACTGCTCCATGGTATGCTGATTATGCTAATTACATTGTTGCTAAATTTATACCACCTAGTTTCACATACCAGCAAAAGAAAAAGTTCTTTTATGATTTAAGACATTACTTCTGGGATGACCCACACCTTTATAAAGAAGGAGTAGATGGTGTTATTAGACGTTGTGTACCTGAGCATGAACAGGAACAGATCCTACGCAAGTGTCACTCCGAACCATATGGAGGACACCACGCTGGAGATAGAACTGCACATAAGGTATTGCAATCCGGTTTTTATTGGCCTACTCTCTTCAAAGATGCTCGTAAGTTTGTCTTGTCTTGTGATGAATGTCAAAGAATTGGTAATATTAGTAGACGTCAAGAAATGCCTATGAATTATTCTCTTGTTATTGAACCATTTGATGTTTGGGGCTTTGATTATATGGGACCTTTTCCTGCCTCTAATGGATACACACATATTTTAGTTGCTGTTGATTACGTTACTAAGTGGGTAGAAGCTATTCCAACTAGTAGTGCTGATCATAACACCTCTATTAAGATGCTTAAAGAAGTTATTTTTCCGAGGTTTGGAGTCCCTAGATATCTCATGACTGATGGTGGTTCACATTTTATTCATGGTGCTTTTCGTAAAATGCTTGCTAAGTATGATGTTAATCATAGAATTGCATCTCCTTATCACCCAGAGTCTAGCGGTCAAGTAGAGTTGAGTAATAGAGAGCTCACATTAATTTTGCAAAAGACTGTCAATAGATCTAGAAAGAATTGGTCCAAGAAACTTGATGATGCATTATGGGCCTATAGAACTGCATATAAAAATCCTATGGGTATGTCTCCGTATAAGATGGTTTATGGAAAAGCATGTCACTTACCTCTCGAACTTGAACATAAAGCATATTGGGCTATTAAAGAGCTCAACTATGACTTCAAACTTGCCGGTGAGAAGAGGTTGTTGTATATTAGCTCACTTGATGAATGGAGAACCCAAGCCTATGAGAATGCCAAGCTGTTCAAAGAAAAAGTTAAAAGATGACATGACAAAAGAATATAAAAGCGTGAGTTTAACATAGGTGATTATGTGTTGCTATTCAACTCTCGTTTAAGATTTTTTGTTGGAAAACTTCTCTCTAAGTGGGAAGGTCCTTACATTATTGAGGAGGTCTATCGTTCCGGTGCCATAAAAATCAACAACTTCGAAGGCACAAATCCGAAGGTGGTAAACGGTCAAAGAATCAAACATTATATCTCAGGTAATCCTATAAATGTTGAAACTAATATTGTTGAAACCGTAACCCCGGAGGAATACATAAGGGACACTTTCCAGAACGTTTCAGACTCCGAAAAGGAATAGGTATGTGGTACGGTAAGTAAACCGACTCCAAAACAATTCTAATGGCAATTTTCCTCTGTTTTGGAATATTTAAGAATTTTGGAAAGCAAGAAGTAATCCGGGAAGGACACGAGGGTGGAGGGCGCGCCCACCCTTACTGGGCGCGCCCCCTGTCTCGTGGGCACCTCGTGTGCCTCCCAGACTCCATTTTCTTGCACGTTACTTCTTTTGGTCGGTAAAAAATCATTATATAATCTCCTGGAGGTTTTGACCACCGTATCACGCAATTATCCTTTGTTTTTGTTTTGAGTTGTTTCTGTCGTATATTTAGAGCAAGATGTCTTCTCAAGAGTCAGTCAGGGAGAGTCGGTGTCTCACCCGACGCTGGGTCCAGAAGCAAACAGCGATGCTTATCACTTTGGACCATCGACGGAGGATGAGATGGAAGCCTACTTGAAAAGGATAGATGCTATGGAGGAGGATCAAGAAGTTACCTCTCGTCTCCGAGATGGATTCACAGTGGGGGAACTATAGAGCTCAGCCATTCCAAATTCGGTCATCCCTTCCAACGTTAAATTTCTTTCTTATGAAAATATGAAAAGGAGTGTCATTTGTTCTCCAGAAGCTATGCAGCATCCTTGGGTAAAAGGAGCTTTAGCCGTCACGGGCAAGCTCCGCAAGGAAAATATGGACCTCAAACAACAAGTTAATAAGCTCTAGGAGGAGAATCGTATCCTGAGGGGCATCATCGCCAAGAAGATCACAACACCAACTCTGAAGAAGGAGACATAATTACATGGGTATGGGCACTCCCCTTGGCAACTGCCAAGCTTGGGGGAGGTGCCCCGGTATCGTATCATCATCACACTCCTATCTTTACCGTTTTACTTAGTTCGACCCCTTTAGTAATATCTAGATCTAGTAGAATAAAGTTTTGGTATGAATTAGTTCTGAGCTTTGCTTTGTGATCCTTTTTGTAATCGAGTCCGTGAGCTATCTATAATAAAGATTAGTGTTGAGTAAAGGGCTTCACTATCCTGCTATGATCTTGAGAAAATAGAAAGAATAAAAAGAATAAAAGAGTTCATATTGATCTTATGGATAGTAATGACTTCACATATAAAGAGTATGAGGCTTAAAAGTTGTTGAGAGTTGACAAACATAGTTTTGGTCATTTGTTGCAATTAATAGGAACTAATAAAGAAAGAGAGGTTCTCACATATAAATATACTATCTTGGACATCTTTTATAATTGTGAGCACTCATTAAGTATGACATGCTAAAGAGTTGATGTTGGACAAGGAAGACAACGTAATGGTTTATGTTTTCTCACATCTCAGTTAAAGTATATTGTCATGGATCATTCAAACATGTTGAGCTTGCCTTTCCCCCTCATGCTAGCCAAATTCCTTGCACCAAGTAGAGATACTACTTGTGCTTCCAAATATCCTTAAACCCAGTTTTGCCATGAGAGTCCACCATACCTACCTATGGATTGAGTAAGATCCTTCAAGTAAGTTGTCATGTTGCAAGCAATAAAAATTGCTCTCTAAATATGTATGACTTATTAGTGCGGAGAAAATAAGCTTTATACGATCGTGTGATATGGAAGTAATAAAAGCGACGGACTGCATAATAAAGGTTCATATCACAAGTGGCAATATAAAGTGACGTTCTTTTGCATTAAGATTTTGTGCATCCAACCCTAAAAGCACATGACAACCTCTGCTTCCCTCTGCGAAGGGCCTATCTTTTACTTTATGTCTTTTACTTTATGCAAGAGTCAAGGTGATCTTCACCTTTCCCTTTTTCATTTTATCCTTTGGCAAGCACCTCGTGTTGGAAAGATCCTGATATATATATATCCAATTGGATGTAAGTTAGCATGAACTATTATTGTTGACATCACCCAAAGGTGAATACGTTGGGAGGCAACATTATAAGCCTCTATCTTTCTCAGTGTCCGATTAAAACTCCATAACCATAAGTATTGCGTGAGTGTTAGCAATTGTAGAAGACTATATGATAGTTGAGTATGTGGACTTGCTGAAAAGCTCTATTCTTGACTCTTTCCGATGTTATGATAAATTGCAATTGCTTCAATGACTGAGATTATAGTTTGTTAGTTCTCAATGAAGTATCTGAACCATACTTGACATTGCGAATAGATCATTACTTGAGCATAAGAAATCATATGACAAAATCTATATATGTTGTTGTTATAAGAATGATCATGGTGCCCTCATGTCCGTATTTTATTTTTATCGACACCTCTATCTCTAAACATGTGGACATATTTTTTGATTTCGGCTTCCGCTTGAGGACAAGCGAGGTCTAAGCTTGGGGGGGAGTTGATACGTCCATTTTGCATCATGCTTTTATATCGATATTTATCGCATTATGGGCTATTATTACACGTTTTGTCACAATACTTATGGCTATTCTCTCTTATTTTACAAGGTTTATCATGAAGAGGGGGGATGCCGGCAGCTGAGATTCTGGCTGGAGAAGGAGAAAATATTGGAAACCTATTCTGCATAGCTCCAAAAATCCTGAAACTCCACGGAAGTCATTTTTGGAATTAATAAGAATTATTGAGCAAAGAAAGTACCAGAGGGGGCCCACACCCTGGCCACGAGGGTGCCCCCCCTACTTGGCGTGCCCCCCCTGTCTCGTGGGCCCCATGTTGGCCCTCCGGTGCCCATCTTCTGCTATATGAAGGCTTTTGCCCTGGAAAAAATGATAAGCAAGCTTACGGGACGAAACTCCGCCACCATGAGGCGGAACCTTGGCAGAACCAATCTAGGGCTCCGGCGGAGCTGTTCTGCTGGGAAACTTCCCTCCGGGAGGGAGAAATCATCACCATCGTCATCACAAACGATCCTCTCATCGGGAGGGGGTCAAACTCCATCAACATCTTCACCAGCACCATCTCCTCTCAAAACCCTAGTTCATCTCTTGTATCCAATCTTGTATTAAAACCACAAATTGCTACCTGTGGGTTGCTAGTAATGTTGACTACTCCTTATAGTTGATGCTAATTGGTTTACTTGGTAGAAGATCATATGTTCAGATCCTTAATGCATATCAATACTCCTATGATCATGAACATGAATATGCTTTGTGAGTAGTTACGTTTGTTCCTGAGGACATGGGTGAAGTCTTGCTATTAGTAGTCATGTGAATCTGGTATTCGTTCGATATTTTGATGAGATGTATGTTGCATCTCCTCTAGTGGTGTTATGTGAATGTCGACTACATGACACTTCACCATTATTTGGGCCTAGAGGAAGGCATTGGGAAGTAATAAGTAGATGATGGGTTGCTAGAGTGACAGAAGCTTAAACCCTAGTTTATGCGTTGCTTCGTAAGGGGCTGATTTGGATCCACTAGTTTCATGCTATGGTTAGGTTTACCTTAATACTTCTTTTGTAGTTGCGGATGCTTGCAATAGGGGTTAATCATAAGTGGGATGCTTGTCCAAGAAAGGGCAGTACCTAAGCACCGGTCCACCCACATATCAAATTATCAAAGTACCGAACATGAATCATATGAGTGTGATGAAAACTAGCTTGACGATAATTCCCATGTGTCCTCGGGAGCGCTTTTCTCATTATAAGAAATTGTCCAGGCTTGTCCTTTGCTACAAAAAGGATTGGGCCACCTTGCTGCACCTTATTTACTTTCATTGCTTGTTACCCGTTACAAATTATCTTATCACAAAACTATCGGTTACCTACAATTTCAGTGCTTGCAGAGAATACCTTACTGAAAACCGCTTGTCATTTCCTTCTACTCCTCGTTGGGTTCGACACTCTTACTTATCGAAAGGACTACGATAGATCCCCTATACTTGTGGGTCATCACTTAGCGCTTGTAGTTGCTCTCTTCACACTCTCTCACCCTCTCCAGATCTAAACAAGACTTCATTGGCCTCTCTCTCTCTCCGCTCACTGCTGGTCAAAGAGCCGGCGGGATCCATCTGCCGGGAAGGGAAGGAGGCCTAACGCTATCGCCGTCCGTGAGGAAGGGAATCCACTACCGATGCAGCTGTTCTCTTTCACCCAGTGGCGGCACGAGAGGGCCTCCGACCCCTTCTTCCTCGCCGTTGTACATAATGTGGGCCGAACAGCCTCCGATTGCCCACCGAACCCCACCCCAAGAACCTTGAGGTATAATTTACTTATTCCACGTGCATTGCTCTAGCTGCATGTGGGGTTTTTCCACTTCTGCACTCGAATCTAGGTGTTGGATCAAACAAGAAAGTAGTGAGGAAAATTGTATAGCATGAATCTAGGATGTGGTTCAAAGAGGAAAGGAAGGGGGGAAGTACTAGTACAGGCTGGCTATCCAACACCTATGTTGGTGGAAAAGGGGAAACAATGAGAAACGCAGTACGCACATCTGTAACGAACTGATATTTTGTTTTGGGGGACAAGGCTGTAGAGTTTGAGCGGGACTAGATTTGCTGCGCTCACGTAGGGAAAGGTGTCTAAAGATAACAAAACTGGGACCAACACAAATATGCTCCTTGGTTGTTTTTGTTCTTTGTTGCAACAGGTTGTGCATCACCCCATTGTACATCGGTAGATGCACATGGTGCTGGTGCGTCCACTGTTGTTGTTAATCTAAGGCCCTGTTTGGTTAAAAACTCCCTAGTCCCTACCTGCTTGCTTCCAGGGACTAAACATGGACTAGAGGTTATTAAATGATATGCTAAAAGACCATGTTACCCCTAGTAATGAACTAATAGGGACAAGCTGCGATATGGGGCAGGGGCAACTATTGGAAAAAGTCCCAAAAAGACTCTCCCTCGGGGTCTTCTTTCTTTAGTCCCTAAAGGTCCCTCCTATTTGGTTTAGATGGGACTGACACGGACTTTTTTTAGTCCCTACACGAAAATGTCCCTATAAACAAACACCCTCTAATAACGCCGCTGGAAAATTGATGCAATGCCACAATTACATGTTTAACGAATTTTATTGTTATTATAATCTCTCTATTAATATTAATCAATGCCACCGTTTGAGAAATGCTACTGTCTTGCTTTCTTTCCCATTTAGATAAGTTAGATGCTTCTTTTTGTTGGCTTCTGTGTCATCCACCGTTATTGACCACTAGTTGTTTCCTTTGCACCTCTGTGTAAACAGGGTTATCTACTTCACCTCGTTGCTATTGTGACCTTTTGTTGCACTGCACAAAACACTTTTGTTTTAAGAGTGTTTTGTGCAGTTCAACCAAAATGTCACACCGACAATGTTGCTTGATTTCTTGATCTTAGTGGAACTGCACAAGAGGAGATCTTACTTCCTATCCATGTTGGCAAATTTGGTTCAGATCTTCTTCTTGAGTTGTTCGAATTCCGCGTCATGAGAGGTCAGTACTAGCCTTCTTTCACATGATGAAGTGTGCTTTCATATGTTGTGCTACTTGTACGCTAATGTTGCTTGATTTTAGGAAACTGTACAAATGGAGACAAGACTTCCAATCTGTATGTGCACCGTAATATCCCATCGAGGTAAGATAAGGATATTTCACAACTGTTGGCCTGTATTTTGCCACTTCCATCTGAAAATTAACGTCGTTGTTTAGTGCTATACTTGTGCTCCCTAATTGACATGCCAAATCTTACATTGAAGGCGAAGCTTGTCTGTTATTGAACCAAGTGATGAAGGGGAAGAACAAGCGGAAGAAAAACAAAAATCAACTCCGGGTGCTGTAATGAAGCACTTGAACTGTGATGACACAAGTAATGATATAGTTTTGCATCTTAATTTATTGCTATGGCTGGAACGAGCAATTGTTTTGCCACTGATTTGATGTCACTCTTAATGTAATATGTAATTATCTCTACTTGTGCAAACAGGGATCTTCTTTGAAGATACCATATATTTTAGTGGAACTGCACAAGAAGATGTTGGAAACATTAAACTAATCGACGAGTATATAGTAAGCATGGCAACCACAGTAGATAACAACAGATGGTTCCGGAGAAGTGCTTGATCTGTATGCTCTACACAATAAGCCTCCTGACAAAGGTTGGTACTCGCCCACGGATTTCATCATAATGATTGAGCTTTCCCATCTCTATTCGTGTTGTGCTACTGTTTAGATACTGTCATGAGAAAGTGGTATTGTCCTTGAGAAGTGCTTCATCTGTTGTTTTAATATTTCCTTTCCTTTTTTTTTGAGCAAATAGGGATGCTAGCATTTAGTTGTCCTCTTGTCTTTGCACAACAGGATCATCCTCCTCTGAAGAAGAATATGGAGTACATGAAGTGCCTAGTTCCAATTATGCCAGGATAAAGAAGCCAAGCCTCTCTTCTTAAGAAGGGAGTAGTTGAAGGATGGTTACATTATTGCCCACAAGAACAAACTAACTTCAGCTTAGAAGGACTCACGGATATCATCTTTGTTGCTGTGATGGCCAGTACAATGTTGTTTTACGATTCCTTCCGGTGAGTTCCATTTTTTTTTAAATGTGTGCTCTGCATGGATCATGTAGGTTGACTGTTTAAACTGTCAATTCATAGTACAGTCCTCTGTCATGTTGCCGGCAGGGTGGGGCCTCGGCTGAGCCGGCGATGTCCTCTACCTCATTGTTGGCGGGGCGGGGCCTCGGCGGAGCCGGCGGTGTCCTCTGCCTCGTTGTTAGGGCCGCGGGGCCTCAGCGGAGCCGGCGGTGTCCTCTGCCTTGTTGGTGGCGCCGCGGGGCCTTGGCGGAGCAGGGCCTCATCGACGTCAGCAGAGAGGGGACTCGTCGGAGCCGGCATTATCCTCTGCCTCGTCCTCGGTCTCGCCAAACAGCGCCTCGCCCGCTTCATCGCCCTCTTTGTAGGCGGTCACAGCCTCCGCCACTCGCATGCGGTACCGCCAGCACTCGAGGCGGCCCTCGCGGGCATAGAGGTACGAGTCGAGCAGTGCCTCCTGCTCTACCCGCTCCGCGGTGATCTGCTCCTCCGCCTGCAGGTGCTCCTGGAGGAGATGGTGGTTGTAGGCGGCGTCGACCTGCGCCTCCCAGAACTGCTCCTGGCACTTCTGCCTCACCGTGTCCATGTATTGGGCATGGGCCTCGCCAATGGTCATGGTGTAATGCACTAGCAAGGATGGCGCGCGGGAGGGGTTTGGCGCCGGATCATCGACTACCATGTTCTCCATTGGGACGTCGTCGTCCTCCGGCTGCCTGCCGGCCAGCCAGTCGGCAGCAATGGCTGTCATCTCCTTGTGGCCCGTCGTCCGCCCGTCCCAAAGAGCGCTGGAGCGTGAGGAAGCCATGGTGGGAATAGTGGTGTGGACAGGAGAAAGGGAACGGAGGCGGATGACTGCGACTATGGCCGGAGCAGCAGTTTATATAGAAATGGTGGGCGACGAAGGGACAGACGTGTGCGCCGGAGTATCCGCCTCAGCAATCGCGTATCATTAATGTGGGCGGCAGACGGACAGACGGCACTTGTGTTGTTTGAATGCGGAGTAATCGCCTGCACCAAGAAGCGGGCGGGCGGCGCTGACCGTTTCGGGCGGAAAGCGCGCGCGGGCGAGGGAGGCGGTCTGGGTGGGCCAGGGCAGTCAGACTCGTGCTTGGCAGTGGGTCGGTCCAGCAGTCGGGACATGTTGGCTCGCCAGCAAGCTCGCCGAGCTGAGCGACGACAATTAGACGATGGACGTAGCTTCCGACCAGGAGTCGGCGCCACTGTCCAAGCCGGTTCATGCCGTGTTCACCATAGAGCGGCTATGCTGCCACGGAGGCCTCACCTCCCCCTACCACTCCCACCACTGGCCAGGCCCTATGTCGACGGCATCCTCACACTACAGCCAAACTAGTGAACCCTCGTACTCCTCTCCGCGTGGGCATCCACTGCCGCGTCTTCCCCGGCTCCACATCGTCACCTTCCTAGGCCTTGCCATTGTCCACCGCCTTGGTGCTCTCGGCGTGGCGTGGTCAATGTGGTCAACAACCGACTTCCATCGGAAGAGTACTGTACATGGAGAGGCTGACAGCGGGGTCCACGGCCGCTGCAAGGAAGTGCCTCCTTATTATGCAGAAAATAATATTCCTCCACCTGATAGCAGGGACCCACCGGACGGGCCACCGTATTTCGTGAAATAAAGGTTTTCCCCCTGACTGCTGGGACCCACCAGCTACATCTTCACACACAAGGAAATGCCTGATAGTCGGGACCCACCTGGTCGAAGAGTACATAGCGTTGTCATTCTGGTCGCGAACGTGTACGTACATACTGGTCGATGTAGAGGCGCGCACGTGTCGTAGTAGAGGCGCGCACGTGTGGTAGTAGAGGTGCGCACGTGACATGTACACTTACGTACAGCGGCCAGGGTGCAAGAAAGTAAATACGACCACGTACGTACATACGGGCTGGGTCTCGAACGCCTACTCGCGCATACGTACGGCCAGGGCTTGTGTACATGGCTGTGGCTGGGTCGGAACGGAGAAATTGCGTCGTCGTCATGTTCATGGGGAGGCAACAGAATGCATCGTGTTCATCGGGAGGCAAAGGAACGCGTGTTGTTCATCGGGAGCCAACCGGCTTGGATAGAACAGGCAATGGAAACGAGGCCTGGCGTATTGCAGAACGGAGGAAACGGCCTTGTGTTCGACCGACCACGGTGGAAACGGGATCCTATTCATCGGGAGGGGTCTGGCGTACCGCAAAACGGAGGAAACGGACCTCCTATGGTCGAAACGGGGTCTTGTTGATCAGGAGGGGTGTGGCATACCGCAAAACGGAGGAAACGGACTTGTGTTGGAGCGCTACGGTTGAAACGGGGGTCCTGTTCATCGAGAGGGGTGTGGCGTACCGCAAAATGGGACTCCACGGGATACTGTTCATCTCCACCGTCGACCTTCTCCAGCCTCCATGGGGCACTGTTCATCCACCATCGACCTCCTCCAGCCTCCACCTCCGAGTGTTCATCCACGGGCTCCTGTTCATCCAGCCTCCAACCTGCGCTCCTCCACCGGCTACTGTTCAACCAGCCCTCTCCACGGGGGTCCTGTTCAACCACCCCTCCACGGGCTACTGTTCATCCATCCCTCCACCGGCTACTGTTCAACCAGCCCTCCACCGGCTACTGTTCAACCAGCCCTCCACGGGGTCCTGTTCATCCAGCCCTCCACGGGGTCATGTTCATCCACCGGCTCAATCGATCGGGGTACTGTTCATCCAGCGGCAATGGCCTCTACTACCACGGGTTCCTGTTCATCCAACCCCCACCGGGAACTGTTCATCCAAACCCCCCAACAATGCTCACTTTTCATCTAGAGGCAGCATCGATCGGCTTCAGTTAGCAGCAGTAGCGAAGGAATCGCTCGATCGGGTTCAGTTAACAGCAAGGGATCGATCGATCGCTCGGGTTCAGTAACGCGTAGCCTGCAGTGCAATCGTTCGGGTTCAGTTAGAGCCCAACGCCTCGCTCGGCTTCAGTTAGAGCCCAACACCTCGCACACACACGCGTACGTACGAGAGAAACGCGCATCGCTCGGCCCCCAACTAGCCACCGTAACCGGGAACTCCCCTATATTTTCCTCGCCCTTGCTTCTACCACGTTTTTTTCCGTCATGGACGGCCCAAAGAATGTCATGCAGCTGCGTCTCCGGCCCGCCCAGGACGAAAAGCCCATTTTCTGTCATGATTTTTGTCATAGAAGTAGAAGCCCACCACATCTATGATGATACCGGGTTTTGTCACAATTATCGTCATAGAAGTGTCATAAGTATGATAGAAAATAATTTCGTTCGGCCAAAAATGTCACGGATGTGTCTTTTTTTGTAGTGAGTTCTCAATCATGACGATCAAGAAAACATGGTATCCCCGCTTGCACCCATACTTCGACCCATCACAATGGCCAGAGTACCATGGAGTTCAACTATGGCCGGATCCAGAGTTGAAGGTTGTTAAATGGGGTAGACGTAAGACAAAGTGTCTTAGAGGTGACATGGACGGATGGGGCCATGGTGGCCGCCGCGAATCGGGCAACGACCAATCCCAAGAGACTCGTGAGAGCTCCCGTTGTGGGGAATGCAAAGGTCATGGCCACAACAAAAGAAAATGTACTAAACCAAGAAAAAAGTCCAAGAAAAATGATGCAAGCACAAACCAACAAGGAGCTACACAAGGTAGCCAACCAAGTGGTAGCCAACAAGTGCCAAGCCAACCAAGTGGTAGCCAACCAAGTGGTAGCCAACAAGTGCCAAGCCAACCAAGTGGTAGCCAACCAAGTGGTAGCCAACAAGTGCCAAGGCAACCAAGTGGTAGCCAATCAAGTGGTAGCCAAAGAGGATCTAGGCAACAAAGAGGGAGGAAACTATGACTTACAAGAGGCCGTGGTGGTGGTAGAGGTCGTGGTGGTGGTCTTGGCCGTGGTGGTGGTCTTGGCCTTGGTGATGGTCTTGCCCTTGGTGGTGGACTTGGCCGTGGTGGTGGTCTTGGCCTTGGTGATGGTCTTGGCCTTGGTGGTGGACATGGTTGTGGTGGTGGTCTTGGGCAAGGTCGTTATAGAGGAATGTTTGGATACCTCGATGGACCATTTCCTTATGTTGCTCACTAACTATAATGTTTCAATTTTCTTGTTTTTCATATGTTCTTGTTGTCCTTATTCACTAATATGTTGCAATGTACATGTTCTTCCATTTGTTCGTATTGTCATTACTAACTATTATGTTTCACTCATTGTAGGTATGGCGGCTTCTCAACCCAACAAACCAACAATGAAGGGAGTGGAGGAGAAGGATGGCGAAGGTGAGATGGCGGGATGGTGGGAGAAGGCTGCAAAGAAGCTAAGAGAGGAGGATGCAGACGCACTAAAGAGGAAGAGGGAAGAGGAGCTCGAAGAGAAGAGGAAGAAATGAGAGAGAGGAGATTTTGAGTGTCGCGCTAGGGAGCATGCGTTGAAGAGGAAATGTGAGGAGGCACAGAAGAAGCATCTCAAGGATTTTGAAGAAAGAACCTTGAAACTTTGGGCATTCGAAGCTGAAAAAAAGAGAGGGAGAACAAGATATTCATGGAGAGGGTGGTTAAGGAGGCTCACCGCATAAGGAAAAGGGAGGAGGAAGAGGAAGAAGAGAGGAAGAAGAAGAAGGGAAAGGGGCCTTGCTCTACGCAATAGAGCTATGTCATCTTCAATTTGCTTGTGGACTATGACCTGTTATCCTCTAAACTATGCTCTTCGATTTGGTTGTGAACTACTGTGTGTCATGAACTGCTATGTATTTTGGACTCCTCCTCGATTTGGTTGTGAACTACTATGTGTTGTGAAGTACTATGCATTTCCTACTCGATTTGGTTGTATGAACTACTCCTCAAGTTGAAGTACTATGTGTTATGAACTACTATGTGTCGTGAAGTACTTTGTGCATATGTTGTCTTCACAGTTCTCTGTTTGCTATCAGTCCTACTACACATCATCACACTACTCTGTGTGCATATGTTGTCTTCACAGTTCTCTGTTTGCCAAAAAATCGCTAAGTCCAAGTGCAACGCCTAGCTCAGAGGCGTTACACTGTATAGTGTGGCGCCCCCAAGCTAGGCGCCACACCAGCCTGTATCTGGCTGCAGTTTCTGTTGCTCTCTGGATAGCTCTTCCCAGGCGTGCAACGCCTCCGAGCTAGGCATTGCACTTCATGGTGTGGCGCCTAGCTCAGAGGCGTTGCACGCCTGGGAAGAGCTATCCAGAGAGCAACAGAAACTTTGCACCCAGTTTGGGGGGCAAAAATCGCTAAGTTTTGGTGTGGCGCCTAGCACTGAGGCGCCACATTGTATAGTGCACTGCCTACTAGCTGGGCATTGGACAATATAGTGTGGCGCCTCCGAGCTAGGCGCCACACCAGGTTGTATCTTGCTGTAGTTTCTGTTGATCTATGGATGGCTCTTCCCAGGCGTGCAACGCCTCAGAGCTAGGTGTTGCACTGCATGGTGTGGCGCCTAGTTCGGAGGCGTTGCATGCCTGGGAAGAGCTATCCAGAGAGCAACAAAAACTTTGCACTCCGATTGGGGCCAAAAATTTGCTAACTTTGCACTCTGATTGGGGCCAAAAATTTGCTAAGTGTTGGTGTGGCGCCTAGCTTAGAGGCGTCACACTATATTATGCAACACCTCTGATCTAGATGTTGCATGATACAGTCTAGCGCCTTAGTGCTAGGAGCCACACCAACACTTAGCGAATTTTTGGCCCCAAACTGAGTGCAAACTTTCTGTTGCTCTCTGGAAAGCTCTACCCAGGCGTGCAACGCCTCAGTGCTAGGCGCCACACCATGTTGTGCAACACCTAGCTCTGAGGCGTTGCATGTCTGGGTAGAGCTATCCAGAGAGCAAGAGAATCTTTGCACCCAGTTCGAGGGCCAAAAAATACTAAGTGTTGGTGCAGCGCCCAGCTCGGAAGCGCCACACTATAAAGTGCAACGCCTGGCTCTGAGGCGTTACACAATATAGTGTGGCGCCTCTGAGCTGGGCGCTGCACCCAACAATTAGTGTTTTTTTGTCCCTCAAATTGGGTCATTTCAGTCACATTTCAAGGCACATATACATGCATCACAGAATAAACAAGAACGATCATCATCATGCGTTTTCAACATTGTTGGTGTTCTGGGAACGGGGGTCCCCAGACTTGCCTGCCTGCGGCCTGCGGCGTGGCTCAATCGGTGGCCCAGTACGGCCCGTCTTCATCAATCAAAACTCAAGACCCTCGCGAGGGGCCAAGCCTCGCGGGGCGGACGATGCAAGGCCTCCTCAGGGGCGACCCCACCAGGCAGGCTCGCGAGGAGGCAGAGAGATCAAGGCAAGGGGTACCTCGCGAGGTGCCCGTAACGCAAGCCATGACGATCAAGACCAGGCGTGCACCAGGAGGGCGCCAGCACGCGCAGTGTCCTCGTTTCCTCTTTCGTGCAAAGGGGGCAAGCGCAGGTGCGGAGTACCAAGCCATCAGGCAAAGGTTTCCTTATCGGTGCAACGAGACCAAGACCAGCAGAATGGCAGGACGGAGCTCACTGTGGAGCCCAAAACGGCGTCACCACCAGCGCCTTTGGCAGGGTAGCTTGTATTGGTTGTCCCCTTTCAAAATGGCCGTTGTTGGATCCCTTCCCGCTCAATATTTGGCAAGAGGACCAGGGCCTCTATAAATAGGGCTAGCCACCAGAGTAGAAGGCAACTCATCTAGAGGCATCTGAACAGAGACGGATCAATTCCTTCCCGAGCACACTACCAAACACAAGAACACCTCTCCTCGCGAGGTTGTTCTTCCCTTGTACTATTCATCATCAGCCCAAGAGGCAATCCACCACACCACACACAGGAGTAGGGTATTACACGACAACGGTGGCCCGAACCTATATAAATCTTGTGTCTCTTGTGTTGTTCATCGATCTAGCTTAGGGATCGCGGCGAGGTTGAGGACATGTTTCGGTAGGGAGAGGTCTTCGTGCGCACCCAGATGACCCACAAGTATAGGGGATCTATCGTAGTCCTTTCGATAAGTAAGAGTGTCGAACCCAACGAGGAGCAGAAGGAAATGACAAGCGGTTTTCAGTAAGGTTTTCTCTGCAAGCACTGAAATTGTAGGTAATAGATAGTTTTGTGATAAGATAAATTGTAACGAGTAACAAGCAATGAAAGTAAATAAAGTGCAGAAAGGTGGCCCAATCCTTTTTGTAGCAAAGGATAAGCCTGGACGATTTCTTATAATGAGAAAGGAGCTCCCGAGGACACATGGGAATTATCGTCAAGCTAGTTTTCATCACACTCATATGATTCACGTTCGGTACTTTGATAATTTGATATGTGGGTAGACCGGTGCTTGGGTGCTGCCCTTACTTGGACAAGCATCCCACTTATGATTAACCCCTATTGCAAGCATCTGCAACTACAAAAGAAGTATTAAGGTAAACCTAACCACAGCATTAAACATATGGATCCAAGTCAGCCCCTTACAAAGCAACGCATAAACTAGGGTTTAAGCTTCTGTCACTCTAGCAACCCATCATCTACTTATTACTTCCCAATGCCTTCCTCTAGGCCCAAATAATGGTGAAGTGTCATGTAGTCAACGTTCACATAAGACCACTAGAGGAGAGACAACATACATCTCATCAAAATATCGAATGAATACCAAATTCACATGACTACTAATAGCAAGACTTCATCCATGTCCTGAGGAACAAACGTAACTACTCACAAAGCATATTCATGTTCATAATCAGAGGAGTAATAATATGCATTAAGGATCTGAACATATGATCTTCCACTAAGTAAACCAATTAGCATCAACTACAAGGAGTAATCAACACTACTAGCAACCCACAGGTACCAATTTGTGGTTTTGATACAAGATTGGATACAAGAGATGAACTAGGGTTTTGAGAGGAGATGGTGCTGGTGAAGATGTTGATGGAGATTGACCCCCTCCCGATGAGAGGATTGTTGGTGATGACGATGGTGATGATTTCCCCCTCCTGGAGGGAAGTTTCCCTGGCAGAACAGCTCTGCCAGAGCTCTAGATTGATTCCGCCAATGTTCCGCCTCGTGGCGGCGGAGTTTCATCCCGTAAGCTTGCCCACGATTTGTTTCAGGGTAAAAGCCTTCATATAGAAGAAGATGGACACCGGAGGGCCACCAGGCGGGCCAGGAGACAGGGGGGCGCCCAGTAGGGGTGGGTGTGCCCCCCACCCTCCTGGCCAGGGTGTGGGCCTCCTCTGGTGTTTCTTTCGCTCAATAATTCTTATTAATTCCAAAAATAAGTTCTGTGGAATTTCAGGATTTTTGGAGCTGTGTAGAATAGGTTTCCAATGTTTGCTCCTTTTCCAGCCAAAATTCCAGCTACCGACATTCCCCCTCTTCATGGTAAACCTTGTAAAATAAGAGAGAATAGACATAAGTATTGAGATATAATGTGTAATAATAGCCCATAATGCAATAAATATTGATATAAAAGCATGATGCAAAATGGACGTATCAACTCCCCCAAGCTTAGACCTCGCTTGTCCTCAAGCGGAAGCCGATATCGAAAAATATGTCCACATATTTAGAGATAGAGGTGTCGTTAAAAATAAAATACGAACATGAGGGCATCATGATCATTCTTATAACAGCAACATAAATAGATTTTGTCATATGAATTCTTATGCTCAAGTAATAATCAATTCACAATGTCAAGTATGGTTCAGAAACTTCATTGGGAACTAACAAACTATAATCTCAGTCATTGAATCAATTGCAATTTTGTCATAGGAACAATTGTATTTGTGCCCCTAGTTGAGTCACGCTCGACTGATTTGCCCCTATTTTTTCAATAATTGCGGTTTTGCCCAGCTCACTTCACTCGCCTTGTGTTTTTGCCCTTCTGGCACGGTTCCGTCCAGTGATCAGTTGCCACGTGGTGAACCATGATTGGTCGGAACCGTGCCGGAAGGGCAAAAATACAAGGCGAGTGAAGTGAGCTGGGCAACTGCAATTATTGAAGAAATAGGGGCAAATCAGTCGAGCGTGACCCAACTAGGGGCACAAATGCAAATATCCCTTTATCATAACATCAGAAAGAGTCAAGAATAGAGCTTTTCAGCAAGTCCACATACTCAACTATCATGTAGTCTTCTACAATTGCTAACACTCATGCAATACTTGTGGTTATGGAGTTTCAGCCGGACACTGAGAAAGATAGGGGCTTATTGTGTTGCCTCCCAACGTATTCACCTTTGGGTGATGTCAACAATAATAATTCATGCTAACCTACATCCAATTGGATATATATATATATATATATATATATATATATATATATATATATATATATATATATATCAAGATCTTTCAAACACGAGGAGCTTGCCAAAGGATAAAATGAAAAAGGGAAAGGTGAAGATCACCTTGACTCAAGCATAAAGTAAAACATAGGCCCTTCGCAGAGGGAAGCAGAGGTTGTCATGTGCTTTGGGGTTGGATGCATAAAATCTTAATGCAAAAGAACGTCTAGGGATGGCACCCGCAGGGTTTGGGTATGGGTGGAGCTACCCCATACCCTTACCCGTCCGCTCCTGGCTTACCCATCACGCTTACCCATACCCGTCAATGGGTACAATTTTTTCCCATGCCCGTTACCCGACAGGGTAGATGGGCACCCGCGGGTAAAATTACCCACGTTTGCAAAGCATCAGTTTGACAAACTAGTAGTCATAATCGACAACATATAATTATAATATATAAACAAATAACATATTATGCAACAAGACACACTTTTAAACAACAACACATCATAAACAACACCATACTTAATAAAAAACATCACTTTCTCTTGAATAACAATACATTGAAACATTTTCACATAAGTCATACATTTTGAGTTCACAAATTTATGACAAAGTTTAGAGATAATTTCGAGTCCATACAGATTTTATATGGGTACATGGGTATGTGGGTATGGGTTATACGATCCCATACCCGTACCCGCTCTACACCGATGGGTTTAACTTTTCCCTATTTATATACCCATGGGTAATTTTTTGTCTCATACCCTTACCCTAATAGGGTTTTTACCCGCAGGGTACGTGGGTAATGGGTACCCATTGCCATACCTAAGAACGTCACTTTATATTGCCACTTGTATGTGGACCTTTATTATGCAGTCCGTCGCTTTTATTGCTTCCACAACAAGATCGTATAAAGCTTATTTTCTCTGCACTAATAAGTCATACATATTTAGAGAGCAATTTTTATTGCTCACAGCATGACAACTTACTTGAAGGATCTTACTCAATCCATAGGTAGATATGGTGGACTCTCATGGCAAAACTGGGTTTAAGGATATTTGGAAGCACAAGTAGTATCTCTACTTGGTGCAAGGAATTTGGCTAGCATGAGGGGGAAAGGCAAGCTCAACATGTTTGGAAGGTCAATAACAATATACTTTAACTGAGATGTGAGAAAACATAAACCATTACATTGTCTTCCTTGTCCAACGCCAAATCTTTTAGCATGTCATACTTAATGAGTGCTCCCAATCATAAAAGATGTCCAAGACAATATATTTGTATGTGAAACCTCTCTTTCCTTATTATTTCCTATTAATTGCAACGATGACCAAAACTACGTTTGTCAACTCTCAACAACTTTTATGCCTCATACTTTCTATGTGTGAAGTTATTACTATCCATAAGATTAATATGAACTCTTTTTTTCTTCCTACTTCCTCAAGATCATAGCAAGATAGAAAATCCCTTGACTCAATACTAATCTTTATTATAGATAGCTGACGGACTCGATTACATAAAGGGATCACAAAGCAAAACTCAAAACTAATTGATACTAAAACTTCAATCTACTAGATCAAGATACTACTAAAAGGATCAAACTAAATAAAACGGTAAATATAGGAGTGTGATGGTGATACGATACCGGGGCACCTCCCCCAAGCTTGGCAGTTGCCAAGGGGAGTGCCCATACCCATGCGATTATGTCCTCGGAGTTGATGGAGGTGGTGATGATGATGGTGGATAATCGCACATTGAGCATAAAAGCTCCTCCAACTTGCGAATAATGCCCTTGAGTCTGGCGATATGATCCTTCAACAAAATATTCTCCTGTGTGAGATACTTACTCTGAATGCGAGCTAACTCAATCATCTTGAAAGCTTCAATCTCAGTTGGAGTAAAGAGGTTAGGTAAGGGTTGAGGGATGTCTTCTTCTTCCACCGCCGGAGCTTGAACCTCCATGGCCTTCTTGATCCCTTCCTCCTTGTTGATCTCTTCCGGTTCTTCTCTTTTCAGCTCTCTCTTCAAAAGCCAAGCACCCTTGTCTTCATTGTTGAAGGAGGGCGACATCATGGTGCTCTAGATCTGTAACAGAAACAGCTCGAAATGGAAATAGAGGATATTTGCGTGATACGGTGGTCAAAGCCTTCGGGAGATTATATAATGACTTTTTACTGACCAAAATATGTAACATGCGAGAAAACGGAGTCCGGGAGGCATACGAGGTGGACACAAGACAGGGGGGCGCCCAGGAAGGCTGGGCGCGCCCTCCACCCTCGTGGAGGCCTCGTGTCCTTCCCGGATTACTTCTTTCTTCCTAAAATTCTTAAATATTCCAAAACTGGTAAAAATTGCCATTATAATTGTTTTGGAGTCGGTTTACTTACCGTACCACATACCTATTCCTTTTTGGAGTCTGGAACGTTCTGGAAAGTGTCCCTTATGTATTCCTCCGGGGTTACGGTTTCAACAATATTAGTTTCAACATTTATAGGATTACCTGAGATATAATGTTTGATTCTTTGACCGTTTACCACCTTCGGGTTTGTGCCTTTGAAGTTGTTGATTTTTATGGCACCGGAACGATAGACCTCCTCGATAACGTAAGGACCTTCCCACTTAGAGAGAAGTTTTCCTACAAAAAAGCTTAAACGAGAGTTGAATAGCAACACATAATCACCTACGTTAAATTCTCGCTTTTGTATCCTTTTTTCATGCCAGCGTTTGACTTTTTCTTTGAACAGCTTGGCATTCTCATAGGCTTGGGTTATCCATTCATCAAGTGAGCTAATATCAAATAACCTCTTCTCACCGGCAAGTTTTGAGTCATAGTTGAGCTCTTTAATAGCCCAATATGCCTTATGTTCAAGTTCAAGAGGTAAGTGACATGCTTTTTCGTAAACCATCTTATACGGAGACATACCCATAGGATTTTTGTAAGCAGTTCTATAGGCCCATAATGCATCATCAAGTTTCTTGGACCAATTCTTTCTAGATCTATTGACAGTCTTTTGCAAAATTAATTTGAGCTCTCTATTGCTCAACTCTACATGACCACTAGACTGCGGGTGATAAGGAGATGCGATTCTATGATTAACATCATACTTAGCAAGCATCTTACGGAAAGCACCATGAATAAAATGTGAACCACCATCAATCATAAGATATCTAGGGACTCCAAACCTCGGAAAAATAACTTCTTTAAGCATTTTAATAGAAGTGTTATGATCAGCACTACTAGTTGGAATAGCTTCTACCCACTTATTAACGTAATCAACAGCAACTAAAATATGTGTGTAACCATTAGAGG
Organism: Triticum aestivum; assembly: GCF_018294505.1. Lineage (NCBI taxonomy): Eukaryota > Viridiplantae > Streptophyta > Magnoliopsida > Poales > Poaceae > Triticum > Triticum aestivum. The sequence goes on from NC_057801.1 coordinate 396,007,392, forward strand.
CAGGAAAAGGTCCCATATAATCAAAGCCCCAAACATCAAACGGTTCAATAACAAGAGAATAATTCATAGGCATTTCTTGACGTCTACTAATATTACCAATTCTGACATTCATCACAAGATAAGACAAACTTACGAGCATCTTTGAAGAGAGTAGGCCAATAAAAACCAGATTGCAATACCTTATGTGTAGTTCTATCTCCAGCGTGGTGTCCTCCATATGATTCAGAGTGACACTTGCGTAGGATCTGTTCCTGTTCATGCTCAGGTACACAACATCTAATAACACCATCTACTCCTTCTTTATAAAGGTGTGGGTCATCCTGGAAGTAATGTCCTAAATCATAAAAGAACTTTTTCTTTTGCTGGTATGTGAAACTAGGAAGTATAAATTTAGCAACAATGTAATTAGCATAATCAGCATACCAAGGAGCAGTACGAGAAGCATTAATGACCGCTAATTGTTCATCAGGAAAGCTATCATCAATAGGTAGTGGGTCATCAAGAACATTCTCTAACCTAGACAAGTTGTCTGCAACGGGGTTCTCAGCTCCCTTTCTATCAATAATATGCAAATCAAATTCTTGGAGCAAGAGAACCCATCTAATAAGTCTAGGCTTAGCTTTCTTTTCCATAAGATATTTAATAGCAGCATGATCAGTGTGAATAGTAACTTTGGAATCAACAATATAAGGTCTGAACTTATCACATGCAAACACAACTGCTAAGAACTCTTTTTCAGTAGTAGCATAATTTCTCTGGGCAGTATCAAGAGTCTTACTAGCATACTGGATAACATTCAATTTCTTATCGACTCTTTGCCCTAGAACAGCACCTACAGCATAATCACTAGCATCACACATAATTTCAAAGGGTAAATTCCAAGAAGGTGGCTGAACAATAGGTGCAGTGATCAAAGCTTTCTTAAGTATTTCAAATGCTTCTACACAATCATCATCAAAGACAAAAGGAATATATTTTTGCAATAAATTAGTCAGAGGCCTAGGGATTTTAGAAAATTCCTTAATGAACCTCCTATAAAAACCGGCATGACCAAGGAAACTTCTTATACCTTTAATGTCCTTGGGACACAACATCTTTTCAATAGCATCAACTTTGGCTTTATCAACTTCAATACCTCTCTCGGAAATCGTATGCCCCAAAACAATGCCTTCATTAACCATAAAGTGGCACTTTTCCCAATTCAAGACGAGACTAGTGTCTTCGCATCTCTGCAAAACTCGATCAAGGTTGCTCAAGCAATCATCAAAAGAGGATCCATAAACGGAGAAATCATCCATGAATACCTCACAAATCTTTTCACAAAAGTCAGAAAATATAGCCATCATGCATCTTTGAAAGGTAGCAGGTGCATTACATAAACCAAAAGGCATACGTCTATAAGCAAAAGTACCGAAAGGGTAAGTAAAAGTAGTTTTTGATTGATCCTTCGCTGACACAGATATCTGAGAGAAACCAGAATAACCATCTAGAAAGCAAAAATGTGTGTGTTTGGGTAGTCTTTCTAGCATTTGATCGATAAAAGGTAAAGGGTAATGATCTTTCCAAGTAGCTTTATATAATTTACGGAAATCAATTACCATCCTATAACCTGTAATAATTCTTTGCAGGATCAATTCATCTTTATCATTAGGAACGACAGTAATACCTCCCTTTTTAGGAACACAATGGACAGGGCTTACCCAATCACTATCAGCAACGGGATAGACTATACCTGCCTCAAGGAGCTTTAGTATCTCCTTTCTTACCACTTCTTTCATTTTAGGATTCAATGTTGTTGAGGATCTCTAACTGGTTTAGCATCGTCCTCTGAATTAAATTTGTGTTGGCATAACGTGGGACTAATGCCCTTGAGATCATCCAGAGTATATCCCATAGCAGCACGGTGCTTCTTTAGAGTTTTCAATAATCTTTCTTCTTCTTGCTCTGAAAGGTTAGCACTAATAATAACAGGATATATTTTCTTTTCATCAAAATAAGCATACTTAAGATTATCAGGTAATGGTTTGAGTTCAAACACGGGATCACCCTTGGGTGGAGGGGGATCCCCTAGAATTTCAACGGGTAGGTTGTGTTTCAGCATAGGCTCCTGTCGAAGGAACACTTCATCTATTTCTCTTCTTTCCTTCATAAACATATCATTTTCATGGTCTAGCAAATATTGTTCTAACGGATCAGTAGGAGGCACGGCAATAGAAGCAAGACCAATAATCTCTCCTTACTAGGTGATTCTCTATCACGAGGTTGTCTACGAAACTTAGCAAAATTAAACTCATGAGACATACCCTCTAAGCCAATTGTAACAATATCCTTTTCACAATCAATCCTAGCGTTAACTGTATTTAAGAAGGGTCTACCAAAAATAATGGGACAAAAGTCATCTTGTGGGGAACTAAGAACAAGAAAATCAGCGGGATATTTAACCTTTCCACACAAGACTTCAACGTCTCTAACGATCCCAATTGGTGAAATGGTATCTCTATTGGCAAGCTTGATAGTAACATCAATACCTTCCAATTCAACGGGTGCAATGTCATGCATAATTTCTTTATATAAGTCATAGGGTATTGCACTAGCACTAGCACCCATATCACATAAGCCATGATAACAATGATCTCCTATTTTAACAGAAATAACAGGCATGCCTACAATGGGTCTATGAATCTTAGTATCTGGCCTAACAATATTATCAGTCTCACCACAGAAATAAATAACATGCCCATCTAAATCATCATCCAAGAGATCTTTAACCATAGAAATACTAGGTTCAACTTTGATTTTCTCAGGAGGTGTATAAGTCCTAGTATTACTCTTACGAACAACAGTCGAAGTTTTAGCATGATCCTTTATCCTAACAGGAAAAGGAGGTTTCTCAACATAAGTAGTAGGAACAATAGGATCACTATAGGTGACATTCTTTTCTTCAACTTTAATAGGTGCAACTACTTTTACTTCAACAGGAGGATTATATTTAAACCACTTCTCCTTAGGGAGATCAACGTGAGTAGCAAAAGATTCACAGAAAGAAGCTACTATCTCAGAGTCAAGTCCATATTTAGCGCTAAATCCACGGAAAGCATAGGTATCCATAAAATATTTAACACAATCAAACTTAAGTGTCATACCTGACTCCTTACCATCATCGGAACCCCAACCTTCAGAGTTGCGTTTAATTCTTTCCAATAAGTCCCATTTGAATTCAATAGTCTTCAGCATATAAGAACCACCACAGGATGTATCGAGCATGTTGCGATCATTGGGAGAAAGCCGAGCATAAAATTTTTGAATAATCATTTCTCTGGAGAGCTCATGATTGGGGCATGAATATAACATTGATTTAAGCCTCCCCCAACCTTGAGCGATGATTTCTCCTTCATGAGGCCAGAAATTATATATGTAATTACGATCACGATGAACAAGATGCATAGGATAGAACTTCTGGTGAAATTCCAACTTCAATCGTTTATAATTCCAAGATCCTGTATCATCACATAGTCTATACCATGTCAACGCATCTCACTTCAAAGATAAAGGGAAGACCTTCCTTTTGACAACATCATCGGCAATACCTGCAAGCTTAAATAATCCACAAACTTCATCCACAAAGATAAGGTGTGAATCGGGATGCAATGTTCCATCTCCTGCAAATGGATTAGCTAGCAGTTTCTCTATCATACCCGAAGGAATCTCAAAGTAAATATTTTCAGTAGGTTCAGTAGGTTGAGGAGCAACTCTTTGCTCTTCTGTTCGGGGTGAAGATACCCCAAACAAGCCCCTCAAAGGATTAGTTTCCATAGTAACAAGTAACAGGAAATTTCAGCACACCATATAAATGTTCCCTTACCAAGTTCCACTCACCAAAAGCGCTACGCTCCCCGGCAACGGCGCCAGAAAAGAGTCTTGATGACCCACAAGTATAGGGGATCTATCGTAGTCCTTTCGATAAGTAAGAGTGTCGAACCCAACGAGGAGCAGAAGGAAATGACAAGCGGTTTTCAGTAAGGTTTTCTCTGCAAGCACTGAAATTGTAGGTAATAGATAGTTTTGTGATAAGATAAATTGTAACGAGTAACAAGCAATGAAAGTAAATAAAGTGCAGAAAGGTGGCCCAATCCTTTTTGTAGCAAAGGATAAGCCTGGACGATTTCTTATAATGAGAAACTAGCTCCCGACGACACATGGGAATTATCGTCAAGCTAGTGTTCATCACACTCATATGATTCGCGTTCGGTACTTTGATAATTTGATATGTGGGTAGACCGGTGCTTGGGTACTGCCCTTACTTGGACAAGCATCCCACTTATGATTAACCCCTATTGCAAGCATCCGCAACTACAAAACAAGTATTAAGGTAAACCTAACCACAACATTAAACATATGGATCCAAATCAAGCCCTTACGAAGCAACGCATAAACTAGGGTTTAAGCTTCTGTCACTCTAGCAAACCATCATCTACTTATTACTTCCCAATGCCTTCCTCTAGGCCCAAATAATGGTGAAGTGTCATGTAGTCAACGTTCACATAACACCACTAGAGGAGAGACAACATACATCTCATCAAAATATCGAACGAATACCAAATTCACATGACTACTAATAGCAAGACTTCACCCATGTCCTCAGGAAAAAACGTAACTACTCATAAAGCATATTCATGTTCATAATCAGAGGAGTAATAATATGCATTAAGGATCTGAACATATGATCTTCCACCAAGTAAACCAATTAGCATCAACTACAAGGAGTAATCAACACTACTAGCAACCCACAGGTACCAATTTGTGGTTTTGATACAAGATTGGATACAAGAGATGAACTAGGGTTTTGAGAGGAGATGGTGCTGGTGAAGATGTTGATGGAGATTGACCCCCTCCCGATGAGAGGATCATTGGTGATGATGATGGTGATGATTTCCCCCTCCCGGAGGGAAGCTTCCCCGCAGAACAGCTCAGCCGGAGCTCTAGATTGATTCCGCCAAGGTTCCGCCTCGTGGCAGCGGAGTTTCCTCTCGTAAGCTTGCCCATGATTTTTTTCACGGTAAAAGCCTTCATATAGCAGAAGATGGACACCGGAGGGCCACCAGGGGGCCCAGGAGACAGGGGGCGCCCCCAGTAGGGGTGGGTGCGCCCCCACCCTCCTGGCCAGGGTGTGGGCCCCCTCTGGTGTTTCTTTCGCTCAGTAATTCTTATTAATTCCAAAAATACGTTCTCTGGAGTTTCAGGATTTTTGGAGCTGTGCATAATAGGATTCCAATGTTTGCTCCTTTTCTAGCCAGAATTCCAGCTGCCGGCATTCCCCCTCTTCATGGTAAACCTTGTAAAATAAGAGAGAATAGGCATAAGTATTGAGATATATTGTGTAATAAGAGCCCATAATGCAATAAATACTGATATAAAAGCATGATGCAAAATGGACGTATCTCACCCCAGTGTTCGAACCTTAAGGGTTTTGCCGGAACCCGATATCCGACATTTGGCGCGCCAAGTAGGGGTGCGCCGAAATCTTCCTTCCGCTGATCTGCGTCCCATCGCTTCATTGCATCCATGGCAGACGCTCGCCAAGCGCCGGGATGCTCTTACCGCCTGCGTCGCCCAGACGGCTCCCGTCGGCGGGCCTCCTCGTCATTCTCCGTCGCCTGCCGCCAACGTCGACACCGGCCCGGTGGGGAACGAGCAGCAGGCATCTTCGTTGCACCCCTCGGTGCAGCGGGAAGGCCGCACTGCCACTCCGTCACTGACCCCAGCTGGTTCGTCGTCCCACGCTCGTCACGCCCACACAAACGTGCAGGTCGCGCTGCTCCTAGCACGTGAGCCCCTGCACTACCGCCCCGTCGATGACCTCTATGAAGAATGGCTTGCTCGCATCACCGAGCTCGTCAATGCCGCAGGGGACACTCCCGCGCCGTCCCTCCTGCCAAGTATGGGCGATGCGGCTCAGGGAGCGCCGCCACCACCTCTGCCCCAAGAAGGCGCCCTGGCTCCAAGGTGCGCGACCCCTGGACGTGACCCACCGCATCCAGCGCCCGCGTGACAAGAAAGAAGCTGCCAAGAAGTCCCTCGACCTCAAGAAGGCGCCCACGTGCTCCCAGCACCGGCGCGACAAGACCGCGTACTGCCTCTGGCAGCGGAGCGCGGGTGCCATCAGGAGCAAGCTCCGTGTCAGCAAAGGGCTCCGGTGACCATAGGAGGTTGTCGTGCCTTCACTGCTGAGCTGCCCAGCGTCGCTTGGCCCGACAAGTTCAAGCCGGATCTGCCTCCTCGCCGATGGTACTGTCGACCCCGCGGAGTTCCTGCAGCTGAAAGGATCGAGAAGACGTGTCTAGAGGGGGGTGATTAGACACTAAGTACCAAAAGTTGCCGTTTTTAACTTCTTTAAGTTTAAGTGGAGTTTAGGCACAAGTTTAACACTCACAATACATAACAAAGCAAGCATGCAAAGAGTATATGAGCAGCGGAAAGTAAAGCATGCAACTTGCAATAATGTAAAGGGATGGGATTGGAGGATTCAAACGCAATGGGAGACACGAATGTTTTTGTCGTGGTCCTGATAGGTGGTGCTATCGTACATCCACGTTGATGGAGACTTCAACCCACGAAGGGTAACGGTTGCGTGAGTCCACGGAGGGCTCCACCCACGAAGGGTCCACGAAGAAGCAACCTTGTCTATCCCACCATGGCCGTCGCCCACGAAGGACTTGCCTCACTAGCGGTAGATCTTCACGAAGTAGGCGATCTCCTTGCCCTTACAAACTCCTTGGTTCAACTCCACAATCTTGTCGGAGGCTCCCAAGTGACACCTAGCCAATCTAGGAGACACCACTCTCCAAGAAGTAACAAATGGTGTGTTGATGATGAACTCCTTGCTCTTGTGCTTCAAATGATAGTCTCCCCAACACTCAACTCTCCCACGAGATTTGGATTTGGTGGAAAGAAGATTTGAGTGGAAAGCAACTTGGGGAAGGCTAGAGATCAAGATTCATATGGTAGGAATGGAATATCTTGGTCTCAACACATGAGTAGGTGGTTCTCTCTCAGAAAATGTATGCTGGAAGTGTAGGTTCGTTCTGATGGCTCTCTCCACGAATGAAGAGTGGGTGGAGGGGTATATATAGCCTCCACACAAAATCTAACCGTTACACACAACTTGCCAAACTCGGTGGGACCGAATTGGTAAACTCGGTCGAACCGATTCAGCAAATCTAGTGACCGTTAGGATTTTCGGTGGGACCAACATGCAACTCGGTAGGACCGATATGATTAGGGTTAGGGCATAACCTAATCTCGGTGAGACCGATTGCACAAACTCGGTGGGACCGATTTTGGTAATAAGTTAACCAGAGAGTTGGTCAGGTAAACTCGGTGGGACCGGTTCGCTCATTTCGGTGGGACCGAAATGTTACAAAGAGGAACAGAGAGATTGCATCGTAATCTCGGTAGTACCGATTACTCAAACTCGGTGAGACCGATTTTGGTAATGGACATACACAGAGAGATACAATCCCATCTCGGTGAGACCGAGATCCCTATCGGTGAGACTGATTTGCCTAGGGTTTGTGGCAGTGGCTAAGACATCTGGACTCGGTGGCGCCAGATAGAATGAGTCGGTAGGGCCGAGTTTGACTTTTGGTTTAGGTCATATGTGGATGTGAGAAAGTAGTTGAGGGCTTTGGAGAATATCACTAAGCACTTTGAGCAAGCAAGCCATTAAGCAACACCTCATCCCCTCTTGATAGTATTGGCTTTTCCTATAGACTCAATGTGATCTTGGATCACTAAAATATAAAATGTAGAGTCTTGTGCTTGAAGCTTGAGCCAATCCTTTGTCCTTCGCATCTTGAAGGGGTTCCACATCCTCTAGTGCATGCCACTCCATTGTTGAACTTGTCTGAAACATACTAGGTAAAAGTGTTAGTCCAACAAGAGATATGTTGACATTAATTACCAAAATCACCCAGGGAGCACTTGTGCTTTCAATCTCCCCCTTTTTGGTAATTGATGACAACATACATCAAAGCTTTAGATAAAGATATAGAGAATAGCAAGTAAAGCTTTGGAAAGACATGTAACATGCATAGGCTCCCCCTACATGTATGCAATCATGTGAATATGGAATATAGAAGCAAGTGAATGCATAAGCATGACAGAGTAGGAAATGTGTTACATGTATCTTGGCTATATGCATAAGAGCAAATGATGTGAATATGGGAAATGTACCTTCATGCTCATGAGTCCTTCTTGCAAACAGTATGTACATCAGCAAGAATTCCTCATACGCATGATTGTGATGCATATACTTACCTTGTGGTCTTGAGTTGGCTTAGGATGGAATGAACCTGTGAAAATAAGGTTAAATAACACAGATACACCTACTAGCCAGAGCAAACAGAAAGAAACCACAAGAGTACCAAGACTGGGATGACATGTAGAGAGTGAGTACTGAGTACCACATTTAATATAGACATGTCCCCAAAGGTAAAGATGTGCAATGAATTTAAGGATTTCCTTCCCTTAGATGTCTTGCTCCCCCTGAATCTAGCATGGGATACTGGGAGAAGATAGGGAACAAAAATCAGAGCTCAAAGAAACAAATGAACAGAGCTAATGCAAATAAGCACATATGAACATGTCTTTCCCCTCAAGAAGACATGTGGCATATCTCCTCTTGAACACCAAGCATCTGGGATCCTTGAGGATTACTCTCTCCTTGAGTATTCTCTCCCCCCTAGAGATATGATTAAGCTTTGATGTGATCTCTCTCTCCCCCTTTGACATCAATTTCCAAGAAGGGTCTTCTGGAATTTGTCATGAACGGGTTTGGTCCTTGAGTCACAGTACAAAGTACTAAGGTAAATGTGATGCTCGTAGAGGACAAGATTCATTGAGTGAAGCTGGTTCAAAAGTAATGTAGGAATAAGTGGCAAAATGTTTTTCCTGTAGTGAAATCGGTGGCACCGAGTGGTATGCTTCGGTTGCACTGAAAGGATTCGGTTGGACCGAAAGCATCAAACCGGTGAGACCGAGTTCATCACAGAGAAAACACTTGTCACCTCAGCTCACTAGACAAGTAAGATCTCACAAGGATTTGCAAGGAATTAACTGGAATATTTGCAATGAATTGGATGCATGGAATGTAGAATAAATAGAAAAGAAAAGGAATGTAGATGAAGTTTTTTTTGAAAGGGGAAACAAATATGCATGAGACAAAGGCAAGAGCTCAGAAAAGAACACAAGGGTACTTCATCTAGAGAAGGTCGGCGACAAAGTCACCTATGTTAGAGTATATTGACTTAGGAGTCAAGTGAAATCACTTGATCATAGGTCATACTCATCGTTTAAGCTCAAAATAGGGTTACCATTTTTCGTTTAAGCATCTTGATGTATTCACATCTTGTCGAGTTGCTTTGACTCGTGACTTGGAGTAAAGCTTCTCTAAGATGGAATAACATACCTTGGGTGGTGGTGTTGATCATGATCATGTAGTTGAACTTGTGTGGGTTGCTCAAGGTTCATGTAGCCAATCAAGAGTTGGGAGCACCACTTGGAATTTGAGTTCATCTACCTACATGGGTTAGTTTTTGCAAGGAAGAGCACTTGTGTATCCAAAATGACAATCATGAAGTTCAATGATAAATTTGTCAAAGGATATGTTTGAATGGCTCCGTGCTTCCTTGTCTTCAACCACCATTGTGTAGAGACTTGGTGATGTAGAGATTGCTCAAGATGTGAGTAGGTTACAATCTCATGGAATTAGATTCATCCAAGTACCTACATGGGTTAGATAACATGCAAGGTGCAAATATATCCAAGACATAAGATTATCATCATAAGAGAAATATCAAGGATTAGTCATAAGCTCATGTCTTGCATGTATCCAATGAAGTTCCTACTCCAAGTTTGAAGCATAAATGATGTTCAATTCACCTCTTAACCTGCAAAACACTTTCTCATCTGGTTTAGTGAATATATCCGCTAATTGCTTTTCGGTGCAAACATGCTCAAGATTAATGTCACCCTTAGCAACATGATCTCGAATGAAATGATAACGAACTTCAATATGCTTAGCTCGAGAGTGTTGCATGGGATTGTGAGCAATCTTGATAGCACTTTCATTGTCACAAAGTAATGGGACATGTTTCACATATATCCCATAATCTTTAAGAGTTTGGGTCATCCAAAGTAATTGAGCACAACATGAACCAGCGGCAATGTATTCCGCTTCGACGGTGGATAAGGAACCAAGTTTTGTTTCTTGGAAGACCAAGACACAAGAGATCTACCAAGAAATTGACAAGCACCCGAAGTGGACTTTCTATCAACCTTGTCACCGGCATAGTCCGAGTCGGAGTAGCCAACAAGATCGAAAGAGGCCCTCTTAGGATACCAAATGTCAAAATTTGGTGTATGGATTAAGTATCTCACTATCCTTTTCACGGCCTTAAGATGACATTCTTTAGGAGCAGCTTGATATCGTGCACACATGCACACACTTAGCATGATATCGGGATGTGAAGCACATAGATATAACAATGAACCAATCATAGAGTGATAAACCTTTTGATCGACCGGTTCACCATCTTTGGTGAAATCAAGATGTCCACTAGTAGGCATAGGTGTAGTCATACCTTTGCATTCTTGCATATTGAACTTCTTGAACAAGTCCTTGGTGTACTTCGTTTGAGAGACAAAGGTTCCTTCCTTAGTTTGATTGATTTGCAACCCAAGAAAGAATTTGAGTTCACTCATCATAGACATCTCAAACTTCTCCGACATTAGCTTCCCAAACTTTTCACTAAAATGAGGGTTAGTAGAACCAAATATAATATCATCGACATGGTCAAGCATTTATACCATGCTCTAGGAGCTTGTTTAAGACCATAAAGAGCTTTGTGCAGTTTGTAAACATGATCAGGTATCTTAGGATTAACAAAGCCGGGAGGTTGTTTAACATAAACTTCCTCCTCTATTTCACCATTTAGAAAAGCACTCTTAATGTCCATTTGGTACAAGGTGATATCATGGTGATTAGCATAGGCAAGTAAGATGCGAATGGACTCAAATCTAGCAATAGGAGCATAAGTCTCACCATAGTCCATACCTTCGACTTGTGTGTAGCCTTGGGCGACGAGACGTGCTTTGTTGCGAACTACTTGTCCATCTTCATCTTGCTTGTTGCGAAACACCCATTTGGTACCGATGATGTTGTGGTTGTTGTCGGGCTTCTCAACCAATGTCCAAACTTGATTTCTCTCAAAGTTCTGTAGTTCTTCATGCATGGAGTTTATCCAATCCGGAACTTCCAATGCTTCTTCAACCTTCATCGTTTCAATGCTAGAGATGAATGAATAGTGTTCACAAAAGTTAGCTAAACGAGTTTTAGAGCGAGTGATTCTCCCGGTTTGGATATCTTTGTACATTTGCTCGACGGGATGATCTTTAGCAATTCTTGCTCGAACTCGTGAGAGCTTTTGCTTGGGTCTTGGTTGAACATCTTCTTCATCTTGTTCTTCTTCTTGGCCTTCTTCATTGTTGACGTTGTCGTTCTCTTGTCGTGGTGGAGAAGGAGGTTGTTGACGTTCGTCTTAGTGCACTTCCTCGTTTTCTTCATCTTGGTGTGTCCCACTTGTGGATGCTTCCGTATCAACTCTTGGTTCACCTTGTCGAGAGGTAGAAGCTTCCACTTGGATGGACGAGGTACTCTCCTTCACCTCCGTTGGACGAATCTTGCCAATAGACAAGTCTTGAATTGCTTCCGAGGGGTCCTTGTTTCCTACATCAATTGGCAATTGCTCTACTTGTGAGCCGTTAGATTCATCAAACTTCACATCTACCGTTTCTTCAACCTTTCGGGTGAAATTGTTGTAGACACGGTATGTGTGAGAGTTTGAGCCATAACCAAGTAGGAAACCTTCATGAGACTTAGAAGCAAATTTAGAACGATGATGCTTATCAAGAATGTAGCACTTTGAGCCGAATACTCGAAAGTATCCAACTTGGGGTTTGTTACCGGTGAGGAGCTCGTATGCCATCTTGCCGAGTAGCTTGTGAAGATACAAGCGGTTTGTTGCATGACAAGCTGTCTCAACCGCTTCCGCCCAGAAGTGCTTCAGCGTCTTGTACTCATCAAGCATCGTTCTTGCCATTTCTATGAGCGTCCGGTTCTTCCTCTCAACAACTCCATTTTGTTGAGGTGTGTACGTAGCCGAGAACTCATGTGAAATCCCTTCTTCGTCAAGAAAGGTGTCCACATTTGCGTTCTTGAACTCCATTCCGTTGTCGCTGCGAACCTTCTTGATCTTCACTTCAAATTGATTTTGGGCCTTCCTAGCGAAAATTTTGAAGATCTTTTGGACCTGCAATTTATCATCGAGAAAGAACACCCACGTAAATCTTGAAAAATCATCAACTATAACTAGACCAAAAGAATTTCCACCGAGACTTTTGTAGGCGTTGGGACCAAAAAGATCCATGTGAAGTAGCTCAAGTGGCCTCCTTGTGGTCATGATGTTCTTCACGGGATGCCTCCCTCCAACCTGTTTACCTGCCTGACAAGCGCTGCAAAGTCTATCCTTATCAAATATGACATCGTTAACGCCAAGGATATGATTTCCTTTAATAAGCTTGTCAAGGTTTTGCATACCAACATGACCTAACCGTCTATGCCATAACCAACCTTTAGAGGATTTAGCAATAAAGCAAGTTCTAGGTTGAGCCTTTTTAGTGAAATCAACAATGTATAGATCACCTCTACGTACACCGGTAAAGACCATTTTATGATTATCTCTACGAAACTCTACGAAACACTTGGCAATCTACTTCAGTAAATAAGACATTGAAACCAAAATCAGCAAGTCTAGATACTGAAAGTAAGTTGTAGCCAAGAGATTCAACGAGCATGAAATTTTGTATGGAGCTATCATGTGATATGGCCACCTTACCGAGGCCAGCCACCTTACCCTTTGAGTTATCACCGAAAGTGACATACTTTCGAGGACCGTCGTTTTCAGCAAGCTCATGAAACATGTCTTTATCTCCGGTCATGTGATCAGTACATCCACTATCAAGAACCCATTCCTTCCTCCTGCCATATATCCCCGAAGATTTGCCATAAGACCAAAGTGTCTCATTGCATCATCAAGATCAAATTCACTATCATCATCCTCATCATAGTATCCATGTTCAACGTCGTCAAGTGGTGGATCAAATCCTACAGAGGGTGATTCGTTAGAGTGAGTTTGACAATGATCTTGTTTATGAATATTTATAGCTTCGAAAATAATATCACTAATAATTTCAACATCTCCTTTGGCACGCATAAGTTTGTAAGCTCAAATTGACAATCACCAAACATAGGATCACTGGAATTCATCTTACTCAAGGCAATAGACTTATGGATAATTTCATCTAGATTTTTCTAGGAATAATTTGGAAAGCGTTCCTCAAGAAATTTCCATATGGTGTAGGCACACTTAAGAGTAGGCAAACATCCAATCAAGTTTCTAGGCAAGCCTCTAGTGATAAGTTCAACAGTTCTAAGATTGTGAATCATGTCGACTGACTCATCAAGGGTAGGATGCATAGGATCAACATGAGGTGCACAAGGGCTAGCAATGTACTTGTTCAAATGATATTGACTGAAAATCACAAGCATCTCATTTTTCCACTCATGAAAGTACTCTCCATCAAGTATAGGCACTCTATGTCTAAAACTCCCAATTGTAGACTCATCCATCTTCCTCCAATGGTGTTTAAACCAAAGTAATGGAGACCAAAGCTCTGATACCAATTGAAAGGATCGAGAAGAGGTGTCTAGAGGGGGGTGATTAGACACTAAGTACCAAAAGTTCAAGTTTTTAACTTCTTTAAGTTTAAGTGGAGTTTAGGCACAAGTTTAACACTCACAATACATAACAAGCAAGTGCAAAGAGTATATGAGCAGCGAAAAGTAAAGCATGCAACTTGCAAGAATGTAAAGGGATGGGATTGGAGGATTCAAACGCAATTGGAGACACGGATATTTTTGTCGTGGTCCCGATAGGTGGTGCTATCGTACATCCATGTTGATGGAGACTTCAACCCATGAAGGGTAACGGTTGCACGAGTCCATGGAGGGCTCCACCCACGAAGGGTCCACGAAGAAGCAACCTTGTCTATCCCACCATGGCCGTCGCCCATTAAGGATTTGCCTCACTAGCGGTAGATCTTCACGAAGTAGGCGATCTCCTTGCCCTTAAAAACTCCTTGGTTCAACTCCACAATCTTGTCGGAGGCTCCCAAGTGACACCTAGCCAATCTAGGAGACACCACTGTCCAAGAAGTAACAAATGGTGTGTTGATGATGAACTCCTTGCTCTTGTGCTTCAAATGATAGTCTCCCCAACACTCAACTCTCTCACAGGATTTGGATTTGGTGGAAAGAAGATTTGAGTGGTAAGCAACTTGGGGAAGGCTAGAGATCAAGATTCATATGGTAGGAATGGAATATCTTGGTCTCAACACATGAGTAGGTGGTTCTCTCTCAGAAAATGTATGCTGGAAGTGTAAGTTCGTTCTGATGGCTCTCTCCATGAATGAAGAGTGGGTGGAGGGGTATATATAGCCTCCACACAAAATCTAACCATTACACACAACTTGCCAAACTCGGTGAGACCAAATTGGCAAACTCGGTCGGACCGATTCAGCAAATCTAGTGACCGTTAGGATTTTCGGTGGGACCGACATGCAACTCGGTAGGACCGATATGATTAGGGTTAGGGCATAACGTAATCTCGGTGAGACCGATTACACAAACTCGGTGGGACCGATTTTGGTAATAAGTTAACCAGAGAGTTGGTTGGGTAAACTCGGTGGGACCGGTTTGCTCATTTCGGTGGGACTGAAATGTTATGAAGAGGAACAGAGAGTTTGCATTGTAATCTCAGTAGTACCAATTACTCAAACTCGGTGAGACCGATTTTGGTAATGGACATACACAGAGAGATACAATCCCATCTCGGTGAGACCGAGATCCCTATCGGTGAGACCGATTTGCCTAGGGTTTGTGGCAGTGGCTAAGACATCTAAACTCGGTGGCGCCGGATAGAAAGAGTCGGTAGGGCCAAGTTTGACTTTTGGTTTAGGTCATATGTGGATGTGAGAAAGTAGTTGAGGGCTTTGGAGCATATCACTAAGCACTTTGAGCAAGCAAGCCATTAAGCAACACCTCATCCCCTCTTGATAGTATTGGCTTTTCCTATAGACTCAATGTGATCTTGGATCACTAAAATATAAAATGTAGAGTCTTGTGCTTGAAGCTTGATCCAATCCTTTGTCCTTAGCATCTTGAAGGGGTTCCACATACTCTAGTCCATGCCACTCCATTGTTGAACTTGTCTGAAACATACTAGGTAAAAGTGTTAGTCCAACAAGAGATATGTTGACATTAATTACCAAAATCACCCAGGGAGCACTTGTGCTTTCAGCAGCTCTACGAGCTGAGCATCGAGGCGGCCAATGGAGATGAAAAGGTCATGGCGAACTGGTTTCCCATGGTGCTCAAGGATGGTGCCCACACCTGGCTCCTGAACCTGCCTCCTAGCTCGATCTCCTCCTGGGACGAGATGCATACCCGCTTCATTGCCAACTTCCAGGGCACTCGCGACCGCCCCCGGCCGCGGGTGACTTGCGCCGCATCAAGCAGCAGCCTGGGGAGACCCTGCAGAAATACATCCAGCGCTTCAACAGCGCCCGCCTCAAGATCCCTAAGGTGACGGACGAGTCCATCATCTCGGCGTTCTCTGATGGCGTCTGTGACGTCAAGATGAAGGAGGAGCTCTCCATCCACGAGGAGTTGTGCACATCCCTGGAGCTGTTTAAACCGGTGACCAAGTGCACAAGAGCTAAGGAGGGACGCCTATCCCTCCTCGAGCTTCCTGCTGCTGACCCAGAAGAAAAGAAGGCCAAGGACGTGAAGTGCAAAGGAGCAGTCGTGCTTGCAGTAGAACCAGAAACAAAGCACGGTAGGGACCAGCCAGAGTCGTCCAAGGGCAGCCGACTGCTCTGCTCCTTCCACAACCTCCACACCCACAACACTAACGAATGTCAAGATCTTAGGACCGTTCGAGAAGGACGCTTCGGTCGACGCCCCGAGCACAACGACCGGGGCTACGGCCGAGGAGGAGGACGAGGCGGAGCACGATGGGAAGACCGTGGCCCTCACCATGAGTGGCGTGACTGACCTCGTGAGGATCGCTGGTAGGACCAGCCTCGCGAGGGCGCCTGGAGGGATCAGCCTCACGAGGACACCCGTAGGGCAACGCAGGCCTTCCTCCTCTGCCCCCGCCGCCAAGAAGGAATGACGACCACCACCAGGACGAGGGGGCTGGGGGCTTCCAGGAGCCACGTGCTATCGCTTGCATCTTGGATGGAGCTCAGGCCCCAGCCTCTCAATGCATCTTCAAGCAGTTCGCTCGCTCGGTGAACACAGTCCTCCCCAATTTTGAGGCCACGCGCCCGCTCAAGTGGTCCAAGTGCACCGTCACCTTCAACTATGCAGATCAACTCAAGTGTGCGGCTATTGTTGGCGTCCTCCCGATGCTCTACTCCCCAGTCATCAGCAACGTGCAAGTCACCAGGACCCTCATCGATGGTGGCGCAGGGCTCAATGCCCTGTATGTTGAGATGTTTGACAACCTTCAAGTGCCATATGATCAACTTCAGCCTACCAAGCCCTTCTTAGGAGTTACTGACGGCTCCACCACCCCGATAGGGCAGGTCCGCCTCCTAGTCACCTTCGGACAATGCAACAACTACCGCACCGAGCTCATCGACTTCGACGTCGCCCACATCCACCTGCCATACAATGCCATCCTCGGGTATCCAGCCCTGGCCAAGTTCATGGCGGTGACCCACCATGGCTACAATGTCCTCAAGATGCCAGGAAGCGGCGGGATCATCATGGTCCCCTGCAAAGAAAGAGATGCGGTGTGCTCCCTCGAGCTTGCCTTCCAGGCTGCTTCAATCGAGGACCCAGACAGCAAGGGCGAGAACCCTCCGGAGGCCATCCCCAAGAAGAAGAAGACACCGCTCAGCCCAAGGCCTCAGGAGGTTGGCATCTCAGGTGGTGCCGCATCAGGATCCACGCCTGTGTAAGGGACGCCTCCTTCCATCGCATAGGAAGGCGTGCCCGGCGCCCTCCTCGGGCAGGGCTCGAGGGCTCTCTTCTAGAGGGCCTTAGACCTTGCCAACATCACGAGGGAGGCGCTCGGGCACTACTTGGAGGTGTGCTTCGCAGCATGTTTCCCTCAGGAAGGCATGGAGCGTGGAAAGCCCAACCCTCAGGAGTTCATCACCAAGACCACTCAGGAGCTTCAGGAAGCAAGAGCCATATGCGGCGATCACCATTTGCCTGGCGTGGCTCCCCATCCAGGCGACGATGGTGGGCTGCGCATCTGCATGGATGTCCCCGGGGTCAACCGAGCCGCATCTCAGGAGCGCCTCTGGCCTTCGCGCGTGGGACAGCTATGTTCGCATGCCTTTCGACCTGCCGAACGTGGCTGCCACCTTCCAGCGTCACCTGCAGAGCATTCTGGTGGCTCAGGAGGCCAGGCATCACGCGGTCCTAGCGGAGATGGAGATGGTTCTCAAGGAACCGCCTGGACCCCCAGAGCCTCCCGAGGCTCAGGGCTCCGGTGGCTCGTAAGGATCAGCCTCTTCACCGTGCATCTTCAGCTACTCCAACACACCGTCTACAATGGTACCAGGTGACATCTTTCAAGTTCATTTCAGCTGGGAGCGCCCTCGGGGCTGCATCATTCCCAGGCCGCATGGGTCCGCCCCTGCGGCATGTATCCCTTTTGCTTATCTCTTTAGTTTACCTTGCTGGGGGCGCCCCTCTTGCTGCATCATCCCCAAGCTGCTCGGGCCTGACCCAGTGGCATGTATCCCTCCTGCATTTACCTAAGCTAATTTGCCTTTCATGCCTAACCTGCCTGTGATCATCGCCTGCTCGATTGACATCTACCACTGGAGTCGCTCGCGCTGGCACGGTGCTTGCGCATGGGTCTGTCCCTGCAACGTTGACAAATCTGAGCAGTCGAGCTCTGGCCCATAGCAGCCCCGCGCGCGTCACCTCACCAGGACCTCAGTGCCCTCACCACTCTCTTGGAGCAACCAATGGCCAACCGGCAATCCTAATGGCAACCCGTGCTTTTCTCGTGTTGTTGGTTTACACGAACCTCCTAAGATTTATAGCGGGTGACATCACGAGCTCTCTCTCTCTCTCTCTCTCTCTCTCTCTTTCCCACACGATCCACTTGTGCATTAAAAGTAGGCTCCTGAGCATCGCGACTCAGGAGCTCTTACTGGCTCTCTAGCCCTCATCCCCTAGCCTTGACCACGGCATCGCGACCTGGCATACCAGCGGCGGCTGCGCTCGCTCGACAGCCAGGACCTAAGGACGTAGAGCACAAAGGAGAGCGTGCGCAATAAAGGAGAAGCTTGCAAGGGAGATAGGGGTAAAGGTGCCCCATCTTTCGATGAGATGGTGATTATCATTTTGGAGGAGTAGACTTTTGACGATCCGACTACGTATGTGCGAGGACGTCGCGCCTTAGCAATCGCTAAACCAACTCTGAGAGGTTATTGACCACGCCAGAGCACGATCAACCTGACCACGAGGGTCTATTTGCTGTGAGCAAACGCAGAACAAGCAAGAAACTGAGATTGCAATCTGGATATTGTGAATATAAGATGAAAGCTTTATTGATCAAGATGGGGTTTTGTGACGTCTTGGTCTGGTCGTTGAACACAAACGAAGTACACGAAGTTGCAGCTATGGCATACTTTTATTCAAAACAAAACCCAAAGTCTAAACGATGCCCTAAGGGCTATATATATGAAGGAAGAGGGGGGAATTTCGTGGCCCCTGAGGGAGGGGTCCGAAACCAACCCTAACTCTTGTTTCTCCACACATACGGACTCTAAAAACAGCCTATAATCAAGTATTTCAAAATTACATGGGCCTGGCCTAGTAATAAGGTGACGCGGCACCTAGAATAGCCTGTGGACGAAAATTATGAAGTACATCTTGTATATTTCGTCCAAGGCTTCATGCACTCATTATGGTGGCTTCAACGTCCTGAAATCATCACTTGTAACTCCGTTCTTGTTCCCCTTTGCGCATGCCATCATCTCCATGCTTGTTCTTGCTCCAGTGTTCATCCCTCTTATCCATGCCAGGCCCTTCATTTGTAAGCAACACAAATGTATCCAATTTAGGCAGTATCATATTCTCATAAACATTAGAATCATTACCAAGAAACGAAAGTACCTGATAATTTAATTGGCGTGCGCGAGCTCTAGTAATTGGTCCAGTATATGTAGCAGTAGGGGTTGTGGGTGTGATAATGGTATTGATGTCCTCATCATCCTCCCCTTCTTGAAATGAAGTCGTCCTCGACAGAAGCTCATCTTCCTCACCCAAATAAGGCTTCAAATCTGCAATGTTAAAAGTGGGACTAACCCAAAATATGCAGGCAGCTCAAGTTTATATGCATTATCATTTATTTTCTCTAACACCTTAAAAGGTCCAGTCAGCACATGGCATTAGCTTTGATTTGCGCAAATCAGGAAATCTATCCTTACGCAAATGTAACCAAACAAGATCTCCATGTGCAAACACAACATGTTTTCTACCCTTATCTCCAGCAAGTTTATATTTAGCATTCATACGCTCAATGTTTTCCTTAGTTAACTCATGCATTTTTAAAATCAATTCAGCACGTTGTTTAGCATCAAAATTAACGTTTCCGAAGATGGAAGAGGCAAAAAATCAATAGGTGCACGAGGTAGGAAACCATACACAATTTCAAAAGGGCACATCTTAGTAGTAGAATGCAATGAACGATTATAAGCAAATTCAATATGAGGTAAGCATTCCTCCCACATTTTCTTATTATTCTTCAAAACAACCCTAAGCATAGTAGACAATGTTCTATTGACTACTTTAGTTTGTCCATCAGTTTGGGGGTGACAAGTAGTACTAAAAAGCAGTTTAGTCCCCAACTTAGCCCATAAACATCTCCAAAAGTGGCTAAGAAATTTAGTATCACGATCTAAAACAATAGTATTTGGCACACCATGCAAGCGAATAATTTCACGAAAGAACAAATCAGCAACATTAACAGCATCATCGCTTTTATGACATGGTATAAAGTGTGCCATTTTGGAGAATCTATCCACGACAACAAATATGCTATCCCTCCCCTTCTTTGTTCGAGGTAAACCTAAAACAAAGTCCATAGATATATCCTCCCAAGGAACACTAGGTACAGGCAAAGGCATATATAAACCATGAGGATGGAGTCATGACTTAGCTTTTTGACATGAAGTGCAGCGAGCAATAAAATGCTCAACATCCCGTCTCATCTTTGGCCAAAAGAAATGTGTAGCAAGTACGTCCTCCATCTTCTTCACGCCAAAGTGTCCCATTAATCCTCCTCCATGCGCCTCCTGCAACAACAAAAGACGAATGGAGCTAGCTGGAATGCATAGCTTGTTAGCACGGAACACAAATCCATCATTAACGAAGAACTTGTTCCACATTCTTCCTTCTTTACAATTCTGCATTACATCTTTAAAATCAGCATCATGCACATATTGATCTTTGATGGTCTCCAAACCAAATATTTTGAAGTCAAGTTGTGAAAGCATAGTGTAGCGACGAGACAATGCATCAACAATAACATTTTCTTTTCCCTTCTTGTGTTTAATGACATAAGGGAAAGTCTCAATGAATTCAACCCATTTAGCATGTCCATGATTCAGTTTAGCTTGACTTTTAATATGTTTCAAAGTTTCATGATCAGAGTGTATAACAAATTCTTTGGGCCATAAATAATGTTGCCATGTTTCTAAAGTCCGAACAAGAGCATGTAATTCTTTATCATAAGTAGAATAATTCAGACTAGGCCCACTCAATTTTTCAGAAAAGTATGCAACAAGTTTGCCACCTTGTAATAACACACCTCCTAATCCAATTCCACTAGCATCACATTCAAGCTCAAAAGTCTTATTCAAATCAGGAAGTTGAAGTAAAGGAGCATGTGTCAACTTATCTTTCAATACCATGAAGGCTTCTTCATGTGTGGTACCCCAAAGAAAAGGCACATCTTTCTTTGTAAGGTCATTGAGAGGTGCAGCAATGGTGCTAAAATCTCTCACAAAACACCTATAGAATCCAGCGAGGCCAAGAAAACTCCTCACTTGTGTGACCGTTTTAGGCTGCGGCCAACTCTCAGTAGCTTCAATCTTGGTTTTGTCAACTTCAATTCCCTGTGGAGTAACAACATAGCCAAGAAAAGATACTCGGTCGGTGCAAAAGGTGCACTTCCCAAGGTTACCAAACAAACGTGCATCACGTAGAGCAATAAAAACAGCACGTAAATGTTCCAAATGTTCTTCCAAAGATCTGCTATAAATCAATATGTCATCAAAGTAAACTACCACAAATCGTCCAATGAAAACACTTAAAACTTTGTTCATTAATCTCATGAAAGTACTAGGTGCATTAGTTAACCCAAAAGGCATGACTAACCACTCATATAATCCAAACTTAGTTTTAAAAGTTGTTTTCCATTCATCTCCCAATTTCATACAAATTTGATGGTATCCACTACGCAAATCAACTTTGGAGAATATTGTAGAGCCACTCAATTCATCAAGCATATCATCTAGCCTAGGAATAGGATGACGATAACGAATAGTAATATTATTAATGCCTCTACAATCAACACACATACGTGATGTACCATCCTTTTTAGGCACTAGAATAATAGGAACATCACAAGGACTAAGGGATTTGCGTATATAACCTTTGTCGAGCAGCTCCTGTACTTGACGCATAATCTCCTTCGTCTCCTCTGGATTGGTACGGTATGGTGCACGGTTGGGTAATGATGCACCGGGAATTAAGTCACTCTGATGCTCAATCCCTCGAATTGTTGGGGAACGTTGCAGAAAATTAAAAAAAATTCTACGGTTTCACCAAGATCCATATATGAGTTCATCTAAGCAACGAGTCAAGGGAGTGAGTTTGCATCTACATACTACTTGTAGATCGCGTACGGAAGCGTTAGAGGGAGCGGTGATGATGGAGTCATGCTCGCCGTGATTCAGATCACCGGAGATCCTAGCGCTAAACGGACGGCACCTCCGCGTTCAACACACGTACGGTGCATGTGACGTATCCTCCTTCTTGATCCAGCAAGGGGGAAGGAGAGGTTGATGATGATGGCTCCAGCAGCAGCACAACGGCGTGGTGGTGGTGGAACAGCAACACTCCGGCAGGGCTTCACCAAGCGCGTGACGGAGGAGGAAGAGGTGTAGCAGGGGAGGGGGCGCCAGGACTTCAGGGTACGGCTGCCCCTCTCCCCCCCTCCCTTTATATAGGCCCCCATGGGGGGCGCCAGCCCTGGGAGATTCAATCTCCCAAGGGGGCGGCGGCCAAGGGGGGAGGAGTGCCCCCCAAGGCATGTGGTGCGCCCCCCTCCACCCTAGGGTTTCAACCCTAGGCGCAGGGGGTGGGCCTAGGGGGGCGCACCAGCCCACTATGGGCTGGCTCCCCTCCCACTTCAGCCCATGGGGCCCTCCGGGATGGGTGGCCCCACCCGGTGGACCCCCGGGACCCTTCCGGTGGTCCCGGTACAATACCGGGTGACCCCGAAACTTTCTTGATGGCCGAAATACCACTTCCTATATATAATTCTTTACCTCCGGACCATTCCGAAACTCCTCGTGACGTCCGGGATCTTATCCGGGACTCCGAACAACATTCGGTATACTGCATACTCATATTCATACAACCCTAGCGTCACCGGACCTTAAGTGTGTAGACCCTACGGGTTCGGGAGGCACGTAGTCATGACCGAGACGGCTCTCGGGCAATAACCAACAGCGGGATCTGGATACCCATGTTGGCTCCCACATGCTCCTCGATGATCTCATCGGATGAACCACGATGTCGAGGATTAGAACAACCCCGTATACAATTCCCTTTGTCATTCGGTACGTTACATGCCCGAGACTTGATCGTCGGTATCCCAATACCTCGTTCAGTCTCGTTACCGGCAAGTCACTTTACTCGTACCGTAATGCATGATCCCGTGACCAAACACTTGGTCACTTTGAGCTCATTGTGATGATGCATTACCGAGTGGGCCCAGAGATACCTCTCCGTCATACGGAGTGACAAATCCCAGTCTCGATCCGTGTCAACCCAACAGACACTTTCAGAGATACCTGTAGTGCACCTTTATAGTCACCCAGTTACGTTGTGACGTTTGGTACACCCAAAGCACTCTTACGGTATCCAAGAGTTACACGATCTCATGGTCTAAGGAAGAGATACTTGACATTGGAAAAGCTCTAGCAAAACGAACTACACGATCTTGTGCTATGCTTAGGATTGGGTCTCGTCCATCACATCATTCTCCTAATGATGTGATCCCGTTGTCAATGACATCTAATGTCCATAGTCAAAAACCATGACTATCTGTCGACCAACGAGCTAGTCAACTAGAGGCTCACTAGAGACATGTTATGGTCTATGTATTCACACGTGTATTACGATTTCCGGATAATACAGTTATAGCATGAATAAAAGACAATTATCATGAACAAGGAAATATAATAATAACCCTTTTATTATTGCCTCTAGGGCATATTTTCAACAGTCTCCCACTTGCACTAGAGTCAATAATCTAGTTACATTGTGATGAATCGAACACCCATAGAGTTCTGATGTTGATCATGTTTTGCTCGTGAGAGAGGTTTAGTCAACGGATCTGCGACATTCAGATCCGTATGTACTTTGCAAATATCTATGTCTCCATCTTGAACATTTTTGCGGATGGAGTTGAAACGACGCTTGATGTGCCTGGTCTTCTTGTGAAACCTGGGCTCCTTGGCAAGGGCAATAGCTCCAGTGTTGTCACAGAAGAGTTTGATCGGCCCCGACGCATTGGGTATGACTCCTAGGTCGGTGATGAACTCCTTCACCCAAATATCTTCATGCGCTGCCTCCGAGGCTGCCATGTACTCCGCTTCACATGTAGATCCCGCCACGACGCTCTGCTTGCAGCTGCACCAGCTTACTGCTCCACCATTCAACATATACACGTATCCGGTTTGTGACTTAGAGTCATCCAGATCTGTGTCGAAGCTAGCATCGACGTAACCTTTTACGACGAGCTCTTCATCACCTCCATAAACGATAAACATGTCCTTTGTCCTTTTCAGGTACTTCAGGATATTCTTAACCGTTGTCCAATGTTCCTTGCCGGGATTACTTTGGTACCTTCCTACCAAACTTACGGAAAGGTTTACATCAGGTCTGGTACACATCATGGCATACATAATAGATCCTATGGCTGAGGCATAGGGGATGACGCTCATCTCTTCTTTATCTTTTGCCGTGGTCGGGCATTGAGCCGAGCTCAATCTCACACCTTGCAATACAGGCAAGAACCCTTTCTTGGACTTGTCCATTTTGAACTTTTTCAAAATCTTATCAAGGTATGTGCTTTGTGAAAGACCTATGAGGCGTCTCGATCTATCCCTATAGATCTTGATGCCTAATATGTAAGCAGCTTCTCCAAGGTCCTTCATTGAAAAACACTTATTCAAGTAGGCCTTAATGATGTCCAAGAATTCTATATCATTTCCCATCAAAAGTATGTCATCTACATATAATATGA
Organism: Triticum aestivum; assembly: GCF_018294505.1. Classification (NCBI taxonomy): domain Eukaryota; kingdom Viridiplantae; phylum Streptophyta; class Magnoliopsida; order Poales; family Poaceae; genus Triticum; species Triticum aestivum. Next base: position 396,032,141 of record NC_057801.1, read on the forward strand.
GAAATGCTACAGAGCTCCCACTCACTTTCTTGTAAACGCAGGCTTCTCCATAAGTCTGCATAAACCCAAACGCTTTGATCATCTCATCAAAGCGAATGTTCCAACTCCGAGATGCTTGCACCAGCCCATAAATGGATCGCTGGAGCTTGCATACTTTGTTAGCGTTCTTAGGATCGACAAAACCTTCCGGCTGCATCATATACAACTCTTCCTTAAGATAACCGTTAAGGAATGCCGTTTTGACGTCCATCTGCCATATCTCATAATCATAGTATGCGGCAATTGCTAACATGATTCGGACGGACTTAAGCTTCGCTACGGGAGATAAAGTCTCATCGTAGTCAATCCCTTGAACTTGCCGATAACCCTTAGCGACAAGTCGAGCTTTATAGATGGTGACATTACCATCCGCGTCCGTCTTCTTCTTAAAGATCCATTTGTTTTCTATCGCTCGCCGATCATCGGGCAAGTCAGTCAAAGTCCATACTTTGTTTTCATACATGGATTCTATCTCAGATTTCATGGCTTCTAGCCATTTGTTGGAATCTAGGCCCACCATTGCTTCTTCATAGTTCGAAGGTTCACCGTTGTCTAACAACATGATTTCCAGGATAGGGTTGCCGTACCATTCTGGTGCGGAACGTGTCCTTGTGGACCTACGAAGTTCAGTAGCAACTTGATCCGAAGTACCTTGATCATCATCATTAATTTCCTCTTCAGTTGGTGTAGGCATCACAGGAACATTTTCCTGAGCTGCACTGCTATCCTGTTCAAGAGGTAGTACTTCATCGAGTTCTACTTTCCTCCCACTTAGTTCTTTCGAGAGAAACTCTTTTTCCAGAAAGGATCCGTTCTTGGCAACAAAGATCTTGCCCTCGGATCTTAAGTAGAAGGTATACCCAATGGTTTCTTTAGGGTATCCTATGAAGACGCATTTTTTCGACTTGGGTTCGAGCTTTTCAGGTTGAAGTTTCTTGACATAAGCATCGCATCCCCAAACTTTTAGAAATGACAGCTTAGGTTTCTTCCCAAACCATAATTCATACGGTGTCGTCTCAACAGATTTAGACGGTGCCCTATTTAAAGTGAATGTAGCTGTCTCTAGAGCGTATCCCCAAAATGATAGCGGTAAATCGGTAAGAGACATCATAGACCGCACCATATCCAATAGAGTGCGATTACGACGTTCAGACACACCGTTTCGCTGAGGTGTTCCAGGCGGCGTGAGTTGTGAAACGATTCACATTTTCTTAAGTGTGTACCAAATTCGTGACTTAAATATTCTCCTCCACGATCCGATCATAAGAATTTTTATCTTTCGGTCACGTTGATTCTCTACTTCATTCTGAAATTCCTTGAACTTTTCAAAGGTCTCAGACTTGTGTTTCATCAAGTAGACATACCCATATCTACTCAAGTCATCAGTGAGAGTGAGAACATAACGATATCCTCCGCGAGCCTCAACACTCATTGGACCGCACACATCGGTGTGTATGATTTCCAACAAGTTGGTTGCTCGCTCCATTGTTCTAGAGAATGGAGTCTTGGTCATTTTGCCCATGAGGCATGGTTCGCATGTGTCAAATGATTCATAATCGAGAGACTCCAAAAGTCCATCGGCATGGAGCTTCTTCATGCGCTTGACACCAATGTGACCAAGGCGGCAGTGCCACAAGTATGTGGGACTATCGTTATCAACTTTACATCTTTTGGTATTCATGCTATGAATATGTGTAACATTACGCTCGAGATTCATTAAGAATAAACCATTGACCATAGGGGCATGACCATAAAACATATCTCTCATATAAATAGAACAACCATTATTCTCGGATTTAAATGAGTAGCCATCTCGTATCAAACGAGATCCAGATACAATGTTCATGCTCAAACTTGGCACCAAATAACAATTATTAAGGTTTATAACTAATCCCGTAGGTAAATGTAGAGGTAGCGTGCCGACGGCGATCACATCGACCTTGGAACCATTCCCAACGCGCATCGTCACCTCGTCCTTCGCTAGTCTCCGCTTATTCCGCAGCTCCTGCTGTGAGTTACAAATATGAGCAACGGCACCGGTATCAAATACCCAGGAGTTACTACGAGTACTGGTAAGGTACACATCAATTACATGTATATCAAATATACCTTTAGTGTTGCCGGCCTTCTTATCTGCTAAGTATTTGGGGCAGTTCCGCTTCCAGTGACCCTTCCCCTTGCAATAAAAGCACTCAGTCTCAAGCTTGGGTCCATTCTTTGACTTCTTCCTGGCAACTGGCTTACCGGGCGCGGCAACATCTTTGCCGTCCTTCTTGAAGTTCTTCTTACCCTTGCCCTTCTTGAACTTAGTGGTCTTATTGACCATCAACACTTGATGTTCTTTCTTGATTTCAACCTCTGCCGACTTCAGCATTGAAAATACTTCAGGAATGGTCTTCACCATCCCCTGCATATTATAGTTCATCACAAAGCTCTTGTAGCTTGGTGGGAGCGACTGAAGGATTCTGTCAATGACCGCCTCATCCGGGAGGTTAATGTCCAGCTGGGACAGGCGGCTGTGCAACCCAGACATTTTGAGTATATGCTCACTGACAGAACTGTTTTCCTCCATCTTACAACTATAGAACTTGTCGGAGACTTCATATCTCTCGACCCGGGCATGAGCTTGGGAAACTAGTTTCAGCTCCTCGAACATCTCATATGCTCCATGTTGCTCAAAACGCTTTTGGAGCCCCAGTTCTAAGCTGTAAAGCATGCCGCACTGAACGAGGGAGTAATCATCAGCACATGTCTGCCAAACGTTCAAATCGTCTTGCAGTGCTGGGAGAGCAGGTGGGTCACCTAACGGTGCTTCAAGGACATATGCTTTCTTAGCAGCTATGAGGATGATCCTAAGGTTCCGGACCCAGTCCGTATAGTTGCTGCCATCATCTTTCAGCTTGGTTTTCTCTAGGAACGTGTTGAAGTTCATGTTGACATGAGCGTTGGCCATTTGATCTACAAGACATATTTTGCAAAGATTTTAGACTAAGTTCATGATAATTAAGTTCATCCAATCAAATTATTAAATGAACTCCCACTCAGATCTGACATCCCCTCAGTCATCTAAGTGTTACACGATCCGAGTTGACTAGGCCGTGTCCGATCATCACGTGAGACGGACTAGTCATCGTCGGTGAACATTCTCATGTTGATCGTATCTTCCATACGACTCGTGTTCGACCTTTCGGTCTCCGTGTTCCGAGGCCATGTCTGTACATGCTAGGCTCGTCAAGTTAACCCGAAGTGTTTTGCATGTGTAAAACTGTCTTACACCCGTTGTATGTGAATGTAAGGATCTATCACACCCGATCATCACGTGGTGCTTCGAAACGACGAACTTTAGCAACTGTGCACAGTTAGGGGAGAACACTTCTTGAAATTGTTGCAAGGGATCATCTTATTTACTACCGTCGTTCTAAGTAAACAAGATGCATAAGACATAATAAACATCACATGCAATTATATAAAGTAGTGACATGATATGGCCAATATCATATACCTCCTTTGATCTTCATCTTCGGGGCTCCATGATCATCTTGTCACCGGCATGACACCATGATCTCCATCATCATGATCTCCATCATCGTGTCTTCATGAAGTTGTCACGCCAACGACTACTTCTACTTCTATGACTAACGCGTTTAGCAATAAAGTAAAGTAGTTTACATGGCGTTCTTCAATGACACGCAAGTCATACAAAAATAAAGACAACTCCTATGGCTCCTGCCGGTTATCATACTCATCGACATGCAAGTCATGATTCCTATTACAAGAACATGATCTCATACATCACAATATATCATTCATCATTCATCACAACTTCTGGCCATATCACATCACATGACAATTGCTGCAAAAACAAGTTAGACGTCCTCTAATTGTTGTTGCATATTTTACGTGGCTGCAATTGGGTTCTAGCAAGAACGTTTTCTTACCTACGAATAACCACAACGTGATTTTGTCAACTTCTATTTACCCTTCATAAGGACCCTTTTCATCGAATCCGCTCCAACTAAAGTGGGAGAGACAGACACCCGCCAGCCACCTTATGCAACTAGTGCATGTTAGTCGGTGGAACCGGTCTCACGTAAGCGTACGTGTAAGGTTGGTCCGGGCCGCTTCATCCCACAATACTGCTGAAGCAAGATAAGACTAGTAGCGGCAAGCAAGTTGACAAGATCTACGCCCACAACAAAATTGTGTTCTACTCGTGCAATAGAGAACTACGCATAGACCTAGCTCATGATGCCACTGTTGGGGAACGTTGCAGAAAATTAAAAAAAATTCTACGGTTTCACCAAGATCCATCTATGAGTTCATCTAAGCAACGAGTCAAGGGAGTGAGTTTTCATCTACATACCACTTGTAGATCGCGTACGGAAGCGTTAGAGGGAGCGGTGATGATGGAGTCGTACTCGCCGTGATTCAGATCACCGGAGATCCTAGCGCCGAACGGACGGCACCTCCGCGTTCAACACACGTACGGTGCGTGTGACGTCTCCTCCTTCTTGATCCAGCAAGGGGGAAGGAGAGGTTGATGATGATGGCTCCAGCAGCAGCACAACGGCGTGGTGGTGGTGGAACAGCAGCACACCGGCAGGGCTTCGCCAAGCGTGTGACGGAGGAGGAAGAGGTGTAGCAGGGGGAGGGGCGCCAGGACTTCAGGGTATGGCTGCCCCTCTCCCCCCTCCCTTTATATAGGCCCCCAGGGGGGCGCCGGCCCTGGAAGATTCAATCTCCCAAGGGGGCGGCGGCCAAGGGGGGAGGAGTGCCCCCCAAGGCATGTGGTGCGCCCCCCCCCCCACCCTAGGGTTTCAACCCTAGGCACAGGGGGTGGGCCTAGGGGGCGCACCAGCCCACTATGGGCTGGCTCCCCTCCCACTTCAGCCCATGGGGCCCTCCGGGATGGGTGGCCCCACCCGGTGGACCCCCGGGACCCTTCCGGTGGTCCCGGTACAATACCGGGTGACCCCGAAACTTTCCCGATGGCCGAAATACCACTTCCTATATATAATTCTTTACCTCCGGACCATTCCGAAACTCCTCGTGACGTCCGGGATCTTATCCAGGACTCCGAACAACATTCGGTATACTGCATACTCATATTCATACAACCCTAGCGTCACCGAACCTTAAGTGTGTAGACCCTACGGGTTTGGGAGACACGTAGTCATGACCGAGACGGCTCTCGGGCAATAACCAACAACGGGATCTGGATACCCATGTTGGCTCCCACATGCTCCTCGATGATCTCATCAGATGAACCATGATGTCGAGGATTAGAACAACCCCGTATATAATTCCCTTTGTCATTCGGTACGTTACATGCCCGAGACTTGATCGTCGGTATCCCAATACCTCGTTCAGTCTCGTTACCGGCAAGTCACTTTACTCGTACCGTAATGCATGATCCCGTGACCAAACACTTGGTCACTTTGAGCTCATTGTGATGATGCATTACTGAGTGGGCCCAGAGATACCTCTCTGTCATACGGAGTGACAAATCCCAGTCTCGATCCGTGTCAACCCAACAGACACTTTCGGAGATACCTGTAGTGCACCTTTATAGTCACCTAGTTACGCTGTGACGTTTGGTACACCCAAAGCACTCTTACGGTATCTGGGAGTTACACGATCTCATGGTCTAAGGAAGAGATACTTGACATTGGAAAAGCTCTAGCAAAACGAACTACACGATCTTGTGCTATGCTTAGGATTGGATCTCGTCCATCACATCATTCTCCTAATGATGTGATCCCGTTGTCAGTGACACCTAATGTCCATAGTCAGAAACCATGACTATCTATCGACCAACGAGCTAGTCAACTAGAGGCTCACTAGGGACATGTTATGGTCTATGTATTCACACGTGTATTACGATTTCCGAATAATACAGTTATAGCATGAATAAAAGACAATTATCATGAACAAGGAAATATAATAATAACCCTTTTATTATTGCCTCTAGGGCATATTTCCAACACGAATGGGAGGTAATCCCGGTGGCACGTCTTGTGGAAAGACGTCAGCGAACTCCTGCAAAATGTTAGTGACAGCAGGAGGCAAAGAGGAAGGCACGTCCTCGAATGAAAATAATGCCTCTTTGCACACAAAAGCATAGCAAGTAGATTTGTCGAAATCTAGCTCATCAATATCAGATTTAGTGGCAAGTAAACATGCACTTTTGAATTTAATTTCAGAAGCAACACTAGATGGTTTACTATTAGGCTTCATTTGTTGCTCAAATTCTTTTGCCACAATCTAATTTTCACTCTTATTTTTCTCTTGCTTTGCTTTATTATCTCTATTAATATCATCTTTCAAAATGGAGTCAGGAGTCATAGGAAGCAAAGTAATATTTTTATCCTTATGAACAAGAGTATACTGATTGTTTCTACCATGGTGTACAGAATTTTTATCAAATTGCCATGGTCGACCAAGTAATAAGGAACATGCTTGCATAGGTACCACATCACAATCAACATAATCAGCATATGTAGAGATACTAAAATGCACACGAATAGTACGTGTGACCTTAACCCTGACGTTGTTGTTGAACCATTGGATGTAGTAAGGATGTGGATGTGGTCTTGTGGTGAGAGATAGCTTCTCCGCCATCTCCATGCTAGCCAAGTTGTTGCAGCTCCCTCCGTCTATGATTACGCGCACATAACGTTCCATCACAACTCCCTTTGTATGGAACAAATTGTGCCTCTGATTTTGCTCAGCCTGTGTGACCTGCACACTCAAAACACGTTGAGCAACTAAACATTCATACCTGTCAGCGTCTTCAGGAGCCATGTATTGCGTCTCATGATCAGAATCATCTCCACCATGTTCTTCACATGTAATAAGAGCCAAAGTCTCCTCATCATAGTCACTAGCGGACTCATACCCACCATCCTCAGTAGCAATCATCACATGCTGAGATTTGCATTCTCTTGCATAATGACCTCTTCCCTTACAACGACGACAAATAATATCACTTGTGTGCCCTATTGATGCCATGGAAGCAGAAGAACTCTGTGCAGGCCCGGCAGGTGCGCTCTTGGCAGATAATGGTGGTTTGATGTCTACTACACAACCTTCTTCTTGTAGACGTTGTTAGGCCTGCAAGTGCACAGGTTTGTAGGACAGTAGCAAATTTCCCTCAAGTGGATGACCTAAGGTTTATCAATCCGTAGGAGGCGTAGGATGAAGATGGTCTCTCTCAAACAACCCTGCAACCGAATAACAAAGAGTCTCTTGTGTCCCCAACACACCCAATACAATGGCCAATTGTATATGTGCACTAGTTCCGTGAAGAGATGGTGATACAAGTGCAATATGGATGGTAGATATAGGTTTTTGTAATCTGAAAATATAAAAACAGCAAGGTAACTAGTGATAAAAGTGAGCGTAAACGGTATTGCAATGATAGGAAACAAGGCCTTGGGTTCATACTTTCACTAGTGCAAGTTCTCTCAACAATAATAACATAGATAGATCATATAACAATCCCTCAACATGCAACAAAGAGTCACTCCAAAGCCACTAACAGCGGAGAACAAACGAAGAGACTATGGTAGGGTACGAAACCACCTCAAAGTTATTCTTTCGGATCAATCTATTCAAGAGTTCATACTAGAATAACACCTTGAGACACAAATCAACCAAAACCCTAATGTCACCTAGATACTCCATTGTCACCTCAAGTATCCGTGGGCATGATTATACGATATGCATCACACAATCTTAGATTCATCTATTCAACCAACACAAAGTACTTCAAAGAGTGCCCCAAAATTTCTACCGGAGAGTCAAGACGAAAACGTGTGCCAACCCCTATGCATAGGTTCATGGGTGGAACCCGCAAGTTGGTCACCAAAACATACATCAAGTGGCACATGATATCCCATTGTCACCACAGATAAGCACGGCAAGACATACATCAAGTGTTCTCAAATCATTAAAGACTCAATCCGACAAGATAACTTCAAGAGGAAAACTCAATTCATCACAAGAGAGTAGAGGGGGGAGAAACATCATAAGATCCAACTACAATATCAAAGCTCGCGATACATCAAGATCGTGCCATAGAGATAACACGAGAGAGAGAGAGAGAGAGAGAGAGAGATCAAACACATAGCTACTGGTACATACCCTCAACCCCGAGGGTGAACTACTCCATCCTCGTCATGGAGAGCACCGGGATGATGAAGTTGGCCACCGGTGATGGGTTCCCCCTCCGGCAGGGTGCCGAAACGGGCTCCCGAGAGGTTTTTGGTGGCTACAGAGGCTTGCGGCGGCGGAACTCCCGATCTATCTTATGTATCGATGTTTTTAGGGTACGTAGGCTTATATAGGCGAAAGAAGTCGGTTGGGGGAGCCTCGAGGGTCCCACGAGAGGGTAGGGCGCGCCCAGGGGGTGGGCGCGCCCCCTGTCTCGTGGCCTCCTCGATGATCTTCTGACATGAACTCCAAGTCTCCCGGATCATATTCTTCCTAAATATGACGCTCCCGAAGGTTTCATTCCGTTTGGACTCTGTTTGATATTCCTTTTCTTCGAAATACTAAAACAGGCAATAAAACAGCAATATGAGCTGGGCCTCCGGTTAATAGGTTAGTCCCAAAAGTAATATAAAAGTGTATAATAAAGCCCAAAATCATTCAAAACAGATAATAATATAGCATGAATGCTTCATAAATTATAGATACGTTGGAGACGTATCAGCATCCCCAAGCTTAATTCCTGCTCGTCCTCGAGTAGGTAAATGATAAAAGAAAGAATTTATGAAGTGTGAATGCTAGCAGGTGCACAAGTTTGATCAATGAAAATTTCAATCACCTTTTCTAGCATGATTATAAGTCATAACAGTAGTTCATCTCATAAAACTTCTCACGAACAAGTAACAAGCAATTCACATATTAAAGCATAGACCATAAAAATAGCAAACTTCATTCTTAGTCACCAAACAATTACAATTCATCTTATTTCAGAGCTTTGATTTAGCAAACTTCACATACTCAACTATCATATAGTCTTCCACAATTGCTAACACTCATGCAATACTAATGGTTATGGAGTTTTAATCGGACACTGAGAAAGATAGGGGCTTACAGTGTTGCCTCCCAATGTATTCACCTTTGGGTGATGTCAACAATAATAGTTCATGCTAACTTACATCCAATTGGATATATATATATATCAGGATCTTTCCAACACGAGGTGCTTGCCAAAGGATAAAATGAAAAAGGGAAAGGTGAAGATCATCTTGACTCTTGCATAAAAGTAAAAGATAGGCCCTTCGCAAAGGGAAGCAGGGATTTGCAGAGGTGCCAGAGCTCGATTTTGAAATAGAGTAAATAATTTTGAGAGGTATGATCTCATTGTCAACATAACAACCAAGAGTTCCCAATACCTTCCATACTACATACATTATAGGCGGTTCCCAAACAGAATGGTAAAAGTTTTTACTCCCCCTCCACCAACAATCATCAATCCATGGCTTGCCCGAAACAACGGGTGCCTCCAACTAACATCAAACCTGGGGGAGTTTTGTTTGCTATCATTTTTTATTTGATTTTGGTCTTTTGATCATGGGACTCGGCATCCCGGTTACCAGCCATTTTTCTCGTGAATGATGAGCGGAGTCCACTCATCTTGAGAATAACCCACATAGCATGGAAGATACTGACAGCCCCTAGTCACTACATGAGCAATTCGGGCATACAAAACAGATTATTGTTTGAAGGTTTAGAGTTTGGCACATGCAAATTTACTTGGAACGGCAGGTAAATACCGCATATAGGTAGGTATGGTGGACACTCATGGCAAAAACTGGGTTTAAGGATATTTGGAAGCACATGTAGTATCTCTACTTGATGCAAGGAATTTGGCTAGCATGAGGGGGAAAGGCAAGCTCAACATGTTTGAATGATCCATGACAATATACTTTAACTGAGATGTGTGAAAACATAACCCATTACGTTGTCTTCCTTGTCCAACATCAACTCTTTAGCATGTCATACTTAATGAGTGCTTCCAATTATAAAAGATGTCTAGGATAGTATATTTATATGTGAAATCTCTCTTCCTTCAATATTCTTTCATGAATTATTCAAATGACCAATACAATGCTTGCTAACCTTCAATAAATTTACAACCTCTACTTCTTAGATGTGAAGTCATTACTGCCCATGGGATAGGCAAAGGAGACATATATAATTTCAGATTTATGACATTCAACTCATTCAACTATTTACTCATAGGATATAAGTGAAGCACACGAGTAAATGAAAAACTACTCCAAAAAGATATAAGCGAAGATCAAATGAGTAGCTAAATAATTATGTAACTATGTGAAGACTCTCTCTCATTTAAGAATTTCAGATCTTGGTATTGTATTCAAACAGCAAGCAAAACAAAATAAAATGACATCTCAAGGATAACACAACACATGTGAAGAAGCAAAAACTTAGGCTCATCCGATACTAACCGATAGTTGTTGAAGAAGAAAGGTGGGATGCCTACCGAAGCATCCCCAACTCAGATGCTTGAAACTTCTTGAAATATTATCTTGGGGTGCCTTGGGCATCCCCAATCTTGAACTTTTGTGTCTCCTTAATTCCTCTCATATCATGGTTTCTCTTTTTATCAAAAGCTTCATCCACAACAAACTCAACAAGAACTCGTGAGATAGGTTAGTATAAACCAATGCAAAACCTTATCATTTTCTACTATAACAAATCACTAAAATTATTATTCAACATTGCATACTAAATGTCTCTGCATATTTAATACTCCTATCCTCAAATAGAATCACTAAACAAGCGAACATATGCAAACAATGCAAACATAATAGCAATCTGCCAAAACAGTACAGTCTGTAAAGAATGCAAGAGTATCAATACTTACCTAACTCCAAAAATTATGAGAGAAAATTCCCACTGTAATAAATTTATCAGAGCTCAATATGCAAAAAGTTTCAACATTATACCATTCTCCTACTTTTCTAGGGAATTTCTGCAACAGCGGTAAACTTTCTGTTTTCAAACAGCAACATGTATACTAGCAAAATAAGCATGGTAAAGGCTATCCTTGACATTTTTATTGAAACTAAAGATGAAAAACATTATTCTAAATAACAGCAAACAAATACTAACAAAATAAAATGATGCTCCAAACAAAACACATATCATGTGGTGAATAAAAATATAGCTCCAAGTAAAGTTACCGATGAGGGAAGACGAAAGAGGGGATGCCATCCAGGGCATCCCCAAGCTTAGGCTCTTGGTTGTCCTTGAATATTACCTTGGGGTGCCTTGGCCATCCCCAATCTTAGGCTCTTGCCACTCCTTATTCCATAGTCCATCGAATCCTTACCCAAAACTTGAAAACTTCACAACACAAAACTCAACAGGAAATCTTATAAGCTCCGTTAGTGAAAGAAAACAAAACCACCACATAAGGTACTGTAATGAACTCATTCTTTATTTATTCTGGTGTTAAACCTACTTTATTCCAACTTCTCTATGGATTATAAACTATTTTACTAGCCATAGATGCATCAAAATAAGCAAACAACACACGAAAAACAGAATCTGTCAAAAACAGAACAGTCTGTAGTAATTTTTAACTAACACAAACTTCTGTAACTCTAAATATCCTACAAAATTAGGAAGACCTAATAAATTTGTGTACCAATCAATAGGAAAAAGAATCAGATCAAGATCACGTTCATGTTAATTAACAAAACTAATTTACTGGGTGCAAAAGTTTCTGATTTTCAGCAGGATCAACACCACTATCACCGTAAGCTATCCTAAAGGTCTTACTTGGCACTTTATTGAAACAAAAGCTATAAAACATGATTACTACAGTAGCATAATCATGTGAACACACAAAAACAGTAAGGATAAATATTGGGTTGTCTCCCAACAAGAGCTTTTCTTTAATGCCTTTCTAGCTAGGCATGATGATGACAATGATGCTCACATAAAAGATAAGAATTGAAACATAACGGGAGCATCATGAAGCATATGACTAGCACATTTAAGTCTAACCCACTTCCTATGCATAGGGATTTTGTGAGCAAACAACTTATGGGAAAAATAACCAACTAGCATAGGAAGGCGAAACAAGCATAACTTCAAAACTTTAAGCACATAGAGAGGAAACTTGATATTATTGCAATTCCTACAAGCATATGTTCCTCCCTCATAATAATTTTCAGTAGAATCATGAATGAATTCAACAATATAACCAGCACCTAAAACATTCTTTTCATGATCTACAAGCATAGAAAATTTCCTACTCTCCACATAAGCAAAATTCTTCTCATCAATAGTAGTGGGAGCAAACTCAACAAAATAATTATCATGTGAGGCATAATCCAATTGAAAACTAAAATCATGATGACAAGTTTCATGGTTATCATTATTGCTAATAGCATACAAGTCATCACAATAATCATCATAGATAGCAACTTTGTTCTCATAATCAATTGGAACCTCTTCCGAAATAGTGGATTCATCACTAAATAAAGTCATGACCTCTCCAAATCCACTTTCATCAATATAATCATCATAAATAGGAGGCATGCTATCATCAAAATAAATTTGCTCATCAAAGATTGGGGGACAAAATATATCATATTCATCAAACATAGCTTCCCCAAGCTTGTGGCTTTGCATATCATTAGCATCATGGATATTCAAGGAATTCATACTAACAACATTGCAATCATGCTCATCATACAAAGATCTAGTACCAAGCATTTTAATGCATTCTTCTTCTAGCACTTGAGCACAATTTTCCTTTCCTTCATACCCATGAAAGATATTAAAAAGACGAAGCGTATGAGACAAACTTAACTCCATTTTTTCGTAGTTTTCTTTTATAAACTAAACTAGTGATAAAACAAGAAACAAAAAGATTCGATTGCAAGATCTAAAGATATACCTTCAAGCACTAACCTCCCCGGCATCGGCGCCAGAGAAGAGCTTGATGTCTACTACACAACCTTCTTCTTATAGACGTTGTTGGGCCTGCAAGTGCACATGTTTGTAGGACAGTAGCAAATTTCCCTCAAGTGGATGACCTAAGGTTTATCAATCCATAGGAGGCGTAGGATGAAGATGGTCTCTCTCAAACAACTCTGCAACCAAATAACAAAGAGTCTCTTGTGTCCCCAACACACCCAATACAATGGCAAATTGTATAGGTGCACTAGTTCGGCGAAGAGATGGTGATACAAGTACAATATGGATGGTAGATATAGGTTTTTGTAATCCGAAAATATAAAAACAGCAAGGTAACTAATGATAAAAGTGAGCGTAAACGGTATTGCAATGATAGGAAACAAGGCCTAGGGTTCATACTTTCACTGGTGCAAGTTCTCTCAACAATAATAACATAGATAGATCATATAACAATCCCTCAACATGCAACAAAGAGTCACTTCAAAGCCACTAATAGCGGATAACAAACGAAGAGATTATGGTAGGGTACGAAACCACCTCAAAGTTATTCTTTCGGATCAATCTATTCAAGAGTTCATACTAGAATAACACCTTAAGACACAAATCAACCAAAACCCTAATGTCACCTAGATACTCCATTGTCACCTCAAGTATCTGTGGGCATGATTATACGATATGCATCACACAATCTCAGATTCATCTATTCAACCAACACAAAGTACTTCAAAGAGTGCCCCAAAGTTTCTACCGAAGAGTCAAGACGAAAACGTGTGCCAACCCCTATGCATAGGTTCATGGGCAGAACCCGCAAGTTGGTCACCAAAACATACATCAAGTGGCACGTGATATCCCATTGTCACCACAGATAAGCACGGCAAGACATACATCAAGTGTTCTCAAATCATTAAAGACTCAATCCGATAAGATAACTTCAAGAGGAAAACTCAATTCACCACAAGAGAGTAGAGGGGGGAGAAACATCATAAGATCCAACTATAATAGCAAAGCTCGCGATACATCAAGATCGTGCCATAGAGGCTCCCGAGAGGTTTTTGATGGCTACAGAGGCTTGCGGCGGCGGAACTCCCGATCTATCTTCTGTATCGATGTTTTTAGGGTACGTAGGCTTATATAGGCGAAAGAAGTCGGTCGGGGGAGCCTCGAGGGGCCCACGAGAGGGTAGGGCGCGCCCAGGGGTGTGGGCACGCCCCCCTGTCTCGTGGCCTCCTCGATGATCTTCTGACGTGAACTCCAAGTTTCCTGGATCATATTCTTCCTAAAAAATCATGCTCCTGAAGGTTTCATTCCGTTTGCACTTCGTTTGATATTCCTTTTCTTCGAAATACTGAAACAGGCAATAAAACAGCAATATGGGCTGGGCCTCCGGTTAATAGGTTAGTCCCAAAAGTAATATAAAAGTGTATAATAAGCCCAAAATCATTCAAAACAGATAATATTATAGCATGAATGCTTCATAAAATATAGATACGTTGGAGACGTATCATGGTTGTGCCTGCTTTCTTGTATCACGGCTGGAGGTGGCACCTGATGGAGGTGCTGGTGCAGTTGAAGTAGAAGATGCACGCGGTGTCCATGATGAAGGTCGGCCTGCAAAAAAGTTAGTTCGTGCCAATGCTTGTCGATCTTGCACTTCACGTTCAGCTTTACAAACAAGATGGAATAAACGATTGATATTAGTATACTCCTTATACTCTAGAATGGTCTGAATCTCTCTATTTAATCCACCCATAAAACGTGCAAGCATAGCTTCATTCTCCTCAACAATACCACATCTAATCATGCCAGTTTGTAATTCCTGATAATATTCTTCTATAGAATTTTTCCCTTGTCTTAAATGCTGCAATTTTTGAAGCAATTCACTTTGATAATATGGTGGAACCCAACGAGTACGCATAGCAGTTTTCAAAGCAGCCCAAGTAGTTGGAATAGGATATAATCTACAATGTTCAGACCACCATGCACATGCAAAACTAGTGAAAGCACAAACATCAGCAGCAACCCGTCTCTCCTCGGGATATTGTAAATATGTAAAACGTTGTTCAGTTTCTAACTCCCAAGTAAGATATATATCAGGAACATATCTACCCTCAAATGGTGGAATATTCAATTTCAGTTTAGGAACATGGTCATGATCTTGTACCTGAGGTGGTGGTGCAGGCCTACCATTGCGATTATGTACCTGAGGTCGACCTGCTGGTGGTGGTGCTGGTGGCTACACGTAGTTCTGATTTTGATCAACCTCATCCTCATAATCGCCCGCATACTCATCATCCTCCTGGGTACCAGCAGCAGCATGAGCAAGATCCAAAGAAGCATCAACAACAGGTATAGCAGCACCAGAAGTTTGGCCATCCTCAAGAGGAACACGCTTCGCTCGTCCATACTGATTCGGAAGGGTCGTTGTTGCTGTCGTTGCAGAGGTGCGATAGGTGCAGTCAGCTGTGGTTGTCGAAAACGCGCGAGCAATTCATTAAACTTGTTATCAAGCTTAGTTTCGAACGTCTTCTCAATGCCATCTATCTTCTCCATGGCCTCTTCAAATCTGTTTAGCACATCTTGCACCTGTCCACTCATCACTTGCTGAAATTTATCATGTAGTTGTTTGTTCGTCAGGTTCTCCCAATCAGTCTCATCGGTTTATGATCCTGCCATGGTTAGCAGCAAATAGAAACACACAAGAATATGATCCTATAGACTACTAGGAAGTGGTGGGTGGTGTATCACAAACCCGTCTCTCAAATTCTTACCAGTTCTTACCCAGCAGCAGGTGGTAATCGGCAATCGTTGTAGTCAAAACTCTCAAAGCTTGGATAGAGCGATGGCTAGGGAGAGTCAAACGCACGACGTAGATATATGTGGAGCTGGGAAGGCTTATGATATGGCAGCAAAAAGGATCAGCAATAATCAATTCAGAGATGCAAAGTTGAATAAACGCTCAACGACGGTATTATGCTGGTCCTAGGCGACTGTGCTAGAGACGCGAGCCTGGAACACTAACAAAATCACGATGTTGCACAGAAACAAGGGAGAAGCACACTCTGATTTTTTTTCTTGCGTTCTTTTTTTTCTGCGCTCTTTTTTTTGCGCTGCTCCTTTTTTTGGCCGAAAATCACTATAATGGCGAGTGTCTCAAAACTCTTCCCAAGTCAAGATAACAGGATAGACACGAAATTTTTTCGACAATTTTTTTCGACAGCCCGGACCCAAAAACTGGAAACGGGTCAAAAAAAACTTTCTATAACGGCGACTGTCTCAATACGCTTGGAAACACCTAAAAATAGGATAGCCAGATTTTTTTTGTCAAGTGCGTTTTTGGAAAATTTTGGGCCTAAACGAAGGATGGTTTCCGGACACTTTTTTTTTGGAAACCAACCTCTTCTACGGATGGCAAAAGATTGCTGGAATCCGAAACCTACTCAGACAAGGAAACACAAATCTGGAAATAAATAGATCTCGAAAGTAAACCTAATATGAGATGGACTCGGAGTGGTGGTGATATATGGATACGGATCGGTGGTGGTATATGGACTCGGATTAGTGGTGGTATATGGACTCGGAGCGGTGGCGAATAAACGATGATGGAGATGGCAGGGGCGATGTATCTGGTGTGGTGGTAGTATATGGCAGCGGATGATGGATCTGGTGTGGTGGTGGTATATGACTACGGATATTGATGGTGCGGCGGCAGGTGAAAACCCGTGAACAGAACTCGAAACTCTAAAAGACTAGACACTAAGATCAGCAACTAGACACGACGATGCAACCGCAAATTCAACAAAGCAAAATACTGAAAAGACTATGCAATGGCTCAGGCTAGTTCGGATAGGATGAACTAACCCTAATTTTTTTGTGGCTTTTTCGTGGACTATAGGTATGAAAAACAGACTCGATCTAAACTATGAAAAACTGTAAAATCTCACCGAGCAACCTGGAAATCTGATACCACTTGATAGGGGTAAAGGTGTCCCGTCTTTCGATGAGATGGTGATTATCGTTTTGGAGGAGTAGACTTTTGACGATCCGACTACGTACGTGCGAGGACGTCGTGCCTTAGTAATCGCTAAACCAACTCCGAGAGGTTATTGACCAGGCCGGAGCATGATCAACCTGACCACGAGGGTCTATTTCCTGTGAGCAAATGAAGAACAAGCAAGAAACTAAGATTTCAATCTGGATATTGCGAATATAAGATGAAAGCTTTATTGATCAAGATGGGGTTCTGTGACATCTTGGTCTGGTCGTTGAACACAAATGAAGTATGCAAAGTTGCAGCTATGGAGAACTTTTATTCTAAACAAAACCCAAAGTCTAAACGACGCCCTAAGGGTTGTATATATGAAGGAAGAGGGGGCAATTTCGTGGCCCCTGAGGGAGGGGTCCGAAACCAACCCTAACTCTTGTTTCTCCACACATACGGACTCTAAAAACAACCTATAATCAAGTATTTCGAAATACATGGGCCTGGTCCAATAATAAGGTGACGCAGCACCTAGAATAGCCTGTGGACGAAAATTATGAAGTAGCATCTTGTATATTTCGTCCAAGGCTTCATGCACTCATTATGGTGGCTTCAACGTCCTGAAATCATCACTTGTAACTCCATTCTTGTTCCCCTTGCACATGCCATCATCTCCATGCTTGTTCTTGCTCCAATGTTCATCCTTCTCCAAGCTAGGCCCTTCATTTGTAAGCAAAATAAATGTATCCAATTTAGGCAGCATCATATTCTCATGAACATTAGAATCATTACCAATAAACGAAAGTACCTAGTAATTTAATTGGCGTGCGCGAGCTCTAGTAATTGGTCCAGTATGTATAGCAGCAGGGGCTGTGGGTGTAACAATGGTATTGATGTCCTCATCAGAGGGCCTAACCCAGCTACATCCCAGCTGCCAATGCACAAGTCTGGTGCGGCGCAAAGGAACGACTCTAGATTACCAAGATAAGTTCCACGCCTGGAACAACTAATCATTATAGCGCAGAATCCTCACTTGATGCGGCCCTGTAACGGTAACGTTGCCTTCCTTTCTCGCCTCTTGGCGGCTGCTTGCGCGCTAAAGGAGACCTCCCGAGCATCGCGCCTCAGGGGCTCTTACTGGACCTCGGGCCGCTCACCTCCTGGCCTTGACCACGGCATCGTGACCTGGTATACCAGCGATGGCTGCAGCCTGCCTGGGGACCGGGACCTATCAGCGTAGAGCGCTAAGACTTCGCGAGGTTAGAAAGGGGGAACCAAGCCGGGACAGGACAAGCATCCGCACAATTTCATAATAAGGATCGCACCAACAAAATACATCGCGGACCCTTTACATGCCCCCATGGGGTGTTTTCTCGATTCCTCGCAGGGAATAAAAGACGAGATTCCTAAGGAGCCCTAACTACCCGCGCCTCCATGGCCGACACCATCATCAACAGTGGGCCATGAGAGGTCGGCGCCAACCCCATCCAGATCAGCTGCGGCGACGGCCTGATGCAGCCACCTTGCTCCGAGCACAGCACGAGCTCGGGGGCACGTAGCTGTCGTCGCTCGTCTCCGGAGTCACGAAGAGCTCGGGAGAGTCGCTGGACTCCCAAGCATCACTGCTGCTGCCGGAGGAGCCGCTAAGGGAGCGAGCGGCAGGCCTGGCCCCTACCACATCGATGTCCCGACTGCCTCCTCTGGGGCAGCACTCCAGGCGGTGGCCTTCTGCGTCGAAGACTTTGAAGGACAACAAGGAGGCGCCATCGTATTCAAAACGAATCACGAGGGCGCCCCCCGCTCGGCAGACCCGGGCAACATCGCCCCAGCCTCGGGTCATGAAGACCTTGCCCGGGGCAACGACTTCAACCTCCTCTCCGGTCGTCGGAGCGCCGCAGTCAGCATGCTGCAGCCAAAGCTCGAGAGGCCCCCTCGGCGGCATCTCGGTGGCGAAGAATGGAGGGAAGCGGATCCAGGTGCTCGGAGGCATCGCCGTGTGCAGCACGAGCTCGCGAGAGGAGTTCGCGGCGTGGACTCCAGGAGCAACGGCGCACGTCACCGCGGTTCGCCGACCCCGTCTGCGGCGTGGGCGGCGTCGCTCGCCGTCTCTCTCTCCGGGGCCCTCGGCCCGGGCTTACAGGGGTAGCGGGAACCCAGGAGGTGGCTGCTCGCACCAAGGCCTCGTCATCTCCAGCCTTGCAACCTTGTCGTGGCGGCATGGGACCGGCCGTTTCTTCAGCGGGAGCGGGTCAGGCCCCTCCCGGGGAGCCTTCCCCTTCTCTTCGATCGAGAATCTACGGATCGGTGCCATCAGCGTCGAGGATGGAGATGGGCAAGGGAGAAGAAGCAGGCGGAGCAAGAAGAGATAGACAACGGGGGCTCTCGCCCCCCCTCATTTATAACACAAGGGAGGCCAACCGCCGACCTCCACGATCGCAGGTAAATGATGACTCTTTTTGCATGCAGCAGGGACTCGTAAAATCGGGCAGTTGCCGAGGCAGTGTGGGGAAGCGGAGACGCCCACGTCCAATCAGTCGCCACACGGCAACTAAGGCCGCAGGCTGTTAGGGCCCGCGGCGCTCCGCCCTTGCCCCTTGGCTTCACCGCTAAGCCAAGTCCGAGCACGCCTTGGGCCCGGGGGCTACTGTCGGCGTTCTAGGAACGGGGGTCCCCAAACTTGCCTGCCTGCGGCCTACGCGTGGCTCAATCGGTGGCCTAGTACGGCCCGTCTTCATCAACCAACACTCAAGACCCTCGCGAGGGGCCAAGCCTCGTGGGAAAGACGACGCAAGGTCTCCTCAGGGGCGGCCTCACTAGGTAGGCTCGCGAGGAGGCGGAGAGATCAAGGCAAGGGGTGCCTCGCGAGGCGCCCATGACGCAAGCCATGACGATCAAGACCAGGCGGGCGCCAGCCCGCGTAGTGTCCTCGTTTCCTCTTTGGTGCAAAGGGGGCAAGCGCAGGCGTGGAGTGTCCTCGTGTCCTCGTTTCCTTATCGGTGCAACGAGACCAAGACCAGCAGAACTGCAGGACGGAGGTTACCATGGAGCCCAAGACGGCGTCACCACCAGCGCCTTTGGCAGGCAAAGACCACCTTTAGTCAGGGTAGCTTGTACTAGCTGTCCCCTTTCAAAATGGCCGTTGTTGGATACCTTCCAGCTCAATATTTGGAAAGAGGACCAGGGCCTCTATAAATAGGGCTAGCCACCAAAGTAGAAGGTAACTCATCTAGAGGATTCTGAACAGAGACAGATCAATTCCTCCCCAAGCGCACTACCAAACACAAGAACACCTCTCCTTGCGAGGCTGTTCTTCCCTTGTACTGTTCATCATCAGCCCAAGAGGCAATCCACCACACAACACACAGGAGTAGGGTATTACACCACGACGGTGGCCCGAAACCTGTATAAATCTTGTGTCTCTTGTGTTGTTCATCGATCTAGCTTAGGGATTACGGCGAGGTTGAGGGCATGTTTCGGTAGGGAGAGATCTTCGTGCGCACCCTAGTGTTCGAACCTTAAGGGTTTTTCCGGAACCCGATATCCGACAAACACCTCTTCAACTTCGACAAAGACAACATTTCTAAGAGTGACCATCACTTCAAGTTCAACATTACTAAGAGATACAATCACTTCAAGTTCAACATTACTAAGAGCTACCACCACTTCAAGTTCAATGACATAACAAGTTCGACATAAGAAAGCGCCCACTAGGCGAGTTACATAACAAATAGAGGACAATGACTAGTTCCTTCCGCGCTTATTGGCTCCTCCCCCTCCTGCTAGATATCTTATTCACCTTCCTAGGACGAGCAACCCGCTCCGGCTCCGGCTCCGGTTCCTCCACCTCATCCACATAGGCATCCAAAGCAGCCATCCGCGAGGTGCCGACCGTCCTCTTGCCTCTTTCAGTGAAGTCTTCGGGTGTGTATTTATTGATTCCCCTCCTAGGCTTTAACTGGTATGCTGACCGAACTTGGTAGGTCTCCAAGGTCATGTCATCAGCAACCTATTACAAAAACAAACAATATGTAAAAGACTGTGTGTGAGGATAAAGTTAACAATGCATCAATAATTGAATATATGCTATTGGCATACCTCTTGGGTGACCACACCCACATCCTCATCCTCCAAAGGAGCACCATGGCCAAAAGTGGGATCTGATGGTATCGCCGACCTAGACCGCTGAGGTGATACATACTCGGGGTCACGACAACCTTTGGCCCTGGCGCTGCAACATGTACAAGTGAATGAGATATCAAACGTAGCAACACATGTTACATGGACAATTGAAGGGGATGTGAACCTTAATGAATGCTCGAAGTGCACCTTCCCCATCGCTTTTCCCAACCGGGGTTGTCTCCAGAATAGTCTCGGTCTCATCAGCTGCTTTTTTGATCTGGGTACGCTATGAACAGAAACGACATTAACGTGTTAGGCAAGCGAAGATGTGAATAGTGCGAATGGGAAAGCAAAAAGGGGAAATACCACAAAGTTCATCATTGGAGCTGAAGGGACTGAGGTGCCTTCCCTGGCTAATTTGTTGTACTAGTGCTGGGTTAGCTCATCGAAGACGGTGGGATCTTCCAAAATCTCCTCAGCATATGCCGACTTGCATACCTCCACGCGGGTACTTGCAAGAAACCATGTGAGATAGTTGTTGAACGCGATCGGGAAGTGCTCACAAAGCTAGGATCGTTTTCCAGCCTTAGCTTGCTCCACACTAAGCGAGAACTGTATGATATACTTCCTGTGATGCCTGTGCCAATCCTTGATCTTCCGCTGCTTTCTCCTATCCAACCTGCAAGTTAGAAACAAAATATTAGCACCATCGAAACCGCCGAGAAACTGCTAAGTGCTCAAGGTTAATTATATCTTACGCGTGTAACAATTTGTCAATGTCCTCCCACTCTGGCGGGTGTGGCTGGAACAACCAAACTGGCGGTACACCCGATGTGGCAGGTGAAGCTCAACCGCATAGTTGCATATGAGTGGGCACCGCATATGCCAAAGATCCCTATCCCTAGTGCACATCGGATTCAGCATGAACTCTCTAGGGTTACCAAAACTATCCCCTCTTCCATGCGGCTCCCACTCCACCTGCAACATAGCATAGAATGCAAAATTGATTCCGAGTTATGCTAGAAGCATGAGAATCACTTATACAATGTCGAGTCACCTACTCAGCCATAATTGTGTCCAGCTCGCTTGTGTACAACTTGTACATAACCGAGGGATCATCCGTCGTCTCACATCCCACTTGTAAGCCCAAGTGGGGAACGGTAGTGGGTCGTCTTTGTCGTCCCAATCCTCATACTTCATGGTCTTCGGTCGTCCAACCGGCAATCACTCCCAGCTCCATATAGAAAGTGCGAGCATACAACCACCAATACCCCCATCCTTTGATTTCCTACAATAGGCTTCATCCAACTCCACATAAAAGAGAACATGGTTGAATTAACAGGAAGATCGCATTGATAATGTAGCAATGAAGTGAAAAATAAACAACTTTCTACCTGTCTATACAAGTAAGCCAGTGTCGCCAAACCCTAACTCCATTTGCTATCGAAGACGGTCAACGCCTTCAGCCACATCCATGGAGCATTCTTGCCTGTGCCATCAGCAAACATAGTCCTGGATATAACGTATCACATGTAGACACGAGCATATGTCTTGACCTCATCCTCATTAGCATCCTCAGAGCAAGTACCAAAGTTCCATGCAATCCAGGTGAAAGGAGCACCGACTGCGACTCTTTCCATCTTCTTGCCTTCTGCTTCTGGTTCCTGAGGCTCCGGAGGAACCATACCGATAAGGGCATGCATCTGCTCACGCCACCCATCAGAATCGATGCTCGTACATAGAGGATTCCCCTCTTTAGGAAGACCAACGATCATAGCAATATCCTGGAGCGTCACGGTCATCTCCCTGGTCCGAAGATGGAAACTGTGTGTCTCCAGCCTCCAATGATCAGTAAGCGCGGTGATTGTTGCAGCATTAAGGGGTGGCGTCGACCGACTGACCAACTAAATGAAAGGGAGGAGTCCTGTCTCCCTTACATACGGTGTGTATCGCCCATCATAGCGCACCCCCCAAGGTTGACCCTGTGAGACCGAATCTTCAGAGGTTGAAGCTCCTACAAACAAGCAAATCAGAAAATTACATATGGGGCATTTGTGTTTGAAATAAACACGAAATTCATAATACCGGCCACTTTCATTATTACCCGCTGCTGCACCGACATAGCGTACGCCTGGTGTTGATGGTCCCAGTGATCATCGAGAAGCCAAACCATTCTAACAATTGCAAACAAAGCATTCTTGTTAATACGAACATCTTTTCAATGCAATTAAACTAAAGTAGGCCTACCATATGCAAGATTCAAAGCATATGTATCCAAAGCATTCTTGTCAATACGAATATAATTTCAATACAAATAAACTAAATTAGGCCTACTTCATGCAAGATTCAATACAAATATCTTAAGTATTCAACAATCGGTAAACACTAAAAGGAAAGTTGAATACTAATCTAAGATATACAATGAAAGGACGTCAACAATCATCACAAATACCCATCATAAATACTAGGGTCCAACAATGATTACAAATCATCTACTAATCCTAATCACACAAATCTATTATCAATATTACAAATCTACACAAGGGTACCACCAAAACTTGAACAATCTAGGTTCCACAATGACTACAAATCCCAAATCACACCACACTATTTCAATTTATCATATAAAAAATCAAGTCCAAGCAAATCAAGGGTTCCACCCAAACTTGGCTAAATGAGACAAATGTGAACGAATTTACCGAGGGAAATGAAGGGATCAGAGGAGTTTAACTTGTACGAGGGATTAGGGAAGAAACTCAAGGCCAAAAACTTCAGATCTGCTTCATTCTTGAGAGGGGATGTAGAGGGGGGGGGGAGGAGAGGGCCGCCGCCGCTGCTTCTGTAACTGCTGCTGGAAGAATGAGGTGGGTGGGGAAGGGCTAGCGCGGCGGATGCATCTAAGTCACAGTGCAACGCCTAAGGCGCTGCACATTACATGTGTGGTGCCTAGCTCCGAGGCGCTAGGTGCGGGCCCCGAGGCTGCCACGTTGGACAAAGGTGCAACGCCCCAGAGCTAGGCGCTGCATCGTAGGGTGTGGCGCCTGCGTATCAGGCACCCCTCAAAAAGGTCAGCCGAGTGAAATTTTTTTACGGGCATTTCATTTTGTGAATTGATTTCGTCCACAAGTCAAAATTGTCAAATTTGCCTCACTATTATACTCACTCTAAAAGTAACTTGGAGGATAAGAAACCGTCCACGTCGGACCGCCTGGACCCACGCTCCAGAGAGAGAGCCAGTCCCGAAATTTCCAGCCAAGAAAACACAAGGAAACAGAGCATATTCCGCCTGTTCCAGCAGCAGAGAGAAGCAACCTAACATCCAGCCCGGCCGCGAGAGAGAGATCCCGCCGAATCCCCAAACCCAACCACCGCTCCTCGCCCGCCTCCCCGGCGACCTCAGATCTCGTCTGCGGCGGCGGCGGCGACGGCGGAGGCGGAGGGCGGGGATTGGAGGCGAAGATGTTCTATGGGGCGATGGTGTGGGATCCGTGGCTGATCGTGGCGCAGATCGTCTGCCTGCAGTGCCTCTACTACCTCGGGCTCGGCCTCTTCATGGCGCTCCTCGTCGGTACCCGCGTCCCGCGCCTCACGCTCCTCTACCTCTTTGACTTCGCCACCCTCACCCCGCGCACAACCACCGGCTGGTGCGCCATCGCCTCCTTCCTCCTCGCCGCCATCGCGGGGTACGGTAACAGCACTGCTCATTCCCATTCCCGCCGGCACGCCAGCCCTTGGTTCCTCCAAGCTACGACCTGCTTCTACCTGTGCAACATTTAGCAGTGCGGGGTTCCTCTGTAGGAATCAAGACCCGGAATAGGCAACTGAACCCCTGCACTTGGTGGTAATTGCTTCTGGTTATGGCTGTAGGTGCTAATAATTGCTTCCAGTTCCAAAAGCATCGACTGTAAATTGCCTGTGCAGCAGCGTGTAGTTTTCCACATCTGTTGCTAAATTTACGTAATGTAACATCCATTTCTTTAACCAGTAGAAGCTTCTCGAGTTTGTTGGTATGTCTTAAGCCTAGAGAGGGGTCTGGTCGTATACTTGTACTTGCCAGAGCTGTGAAGTATCTGAAATATAAAGCCAAATCTCCCATGTAACATAGATGCAATGTGATATCGGCTTACCAGTTGATACATCACAAGATTTTCAGTAGTGTCATTGATGGCTGCTATGGAAACCTTGTTCTTGTTGCCATATATTGCATGGGTTGTAGGCGCCCAGTTATGACTGGAAGGAAGACCATCTCATTAGTAGATAGGCCAGTAAATTGTTTTGTGTAATTCCAATTGTAATTCAGAAAGATATCGTGAGCACTTTCCATCCTCATTTTCCAAATCAACCAAGAAGAGTTTGATCTCTAGAAAATATTCTGGAGCCAGATATTCTAATAGCAGACGGACAAGGGAATTAATCCACCCGATTCACATATCATTTGTGGGCGCTGCAAGGAAAGCACTTGCTAAAGTAACTTACGCAGAAATAATATATAGGAATCAGGTTTTTCTGCTTCAAGCCTTTTGGAAATGAAAATTTTCTGCTAACACGTACTGTGTTTTCCTGTATTTTATATCCCTGTACTTAGGCTAAACCTTCGAATGAAAAAGGCTTTAGCCCCACTTTATAGATAATGCCAACCACCGAAACAACCGAGTAAACATGGTAGTAGCAAACACAACAACACCACAACACCAATTCTCAAGCAACCATCTAAATAGGCGGAATGCCCTACATCGTAGTAGGTTAGTGTCTACCATTCAGGATTAGAATTCAGTTTCCACACTATACTTGTCAACAATAACTACAGGAACCAAAACCATGCTACCGATGATAACTTGATAAGCCTTCACTAAGAACTTGGTCTTTGTTTAGCTATGAAGAGAATGGGCTTGATTGATGTTGCTTTAGCCTTTTCAGTTATCTAACTGTTCCTTCTATGTTTTCTGCAAGAAATGGTTCCGATTTAACTTTGCTTCCATGCTTTCCTTGGGCAGTGCTGGATTCATGTTTTATGTGATTGAGAGAGCCAAGAAGTGCCTGGACTTTGCAGCCACCCTCTACATCATCCATTTGTTCATTTGCATTATTTATGGTGGATGGCCAGCTTCAGGTACATGGTGGGTGGTTAATATTGTTGGTTTGGCAATCATGTCCCTCCTCGGTGAATACCTATGCATCAGGCGAGAGCTAAAAGATATTCCAGTAAGGCTTCGTGCAAGTAAGCAACTCTGTCCTAATGAATTTGTCTTTTTTCATTTTCCTTAGATGATTGTTCTTTTTTAAAATAAGGAGTCCTGTACATTTTGTTGCTTATCTATGTAGCCCTCTTACAGTATGCTTACCCAAGAGTCTCATTTAAGCTCGAATATTAGAGTGACTAAGTTGTTAATACATGCTGCCAATGAACTTTGAAGCAATGGATGGCACATTATATTGTTTGGATTAGTTGGCGATTTTGTAATATCCTAAATCTTATATTGCCACTTGGCACCTACCTGTGTCCATATGTGACTATGAGTTTTGGTGGTCCTTAATTCCTTTTTAGGCTTGAAGCTCACTATAATTAGTACCAACTGAGATATTGTGCCATCACAGATTCCCATGTTTTGAAAGTTTTCTGCTGTTCTTGTGCTGTCTACTGATAAGCATTGTAGTAAGTTTGAGCACATATAGACACGGGAATGTGCCTTTTTGTTTGGCTAATTTCTTCGGCAAGTCATGGTTTACTTCTAGACAGGGCTTGAGCGTCACAACTCTTACGCTTGACGTGGCTAATTTTTTGAACTCAAAGCGAATTGGTGCTAATTAAAAGAAAATGAAAGAAAGCAATTGGTGCTAACTAATTTTTTTGAACTCGAAGCCAATTGGTGCTAACTAAAAGAAGATGAAAGAACAATTACACATTGAGCAAACTGTATGCAAACAAATGAATGAAATAAAACTAATTATGCAAATACGGCTAAATTTAATGTTAGTTCCAGTTAGAAAAAACTCATGTTTCCCAATGCAGACTGAGCAGATGGTAGACTTAGTTTGGAGCAGAGATATGCATCAGAATTTTAATCTTTGCAAAATTAAAAGAATGATTGCTGCAACTTGGACCAAGTTCTTATCCACTCACTGGTTACAGCATCTTGCTAATTCAGTTCAGGCATCTAATCATGATCTAGCAGTGTTAAAATGTTGACGGACCGCTGCTTCCTTGTACTAACATGTCTAGCTGAACTGTATAATCCACATCTTTCTTATAAAGTGTAGTGTTAGTGAGTTTAACTGCTGTTGTCATAGAATGTTTCTTACACAGAGAAGTTGATAACCACATGGCCTAGCGTAAGTTCAGACCAAACTGCATTATTAGTCCAGCTGATGATATGATCCAAATGAGTGAGCATTAGGCTTCTACCAAGTCCTGTCTATAGATCGAGTGATTGACTAAAATCTTGCCAAATGAGCACCAATAATGTTTGACTAACAGAAAACCTGGTAGAACTCTAAGTTGGGCTGGACCCACTGAGTACTCGAAACCTATGTAGTTGTTCTCACTTCTCAGCATGTGGAATCAGAAAATTTCGAGGGCTCAAAATTTGTTTTTCATTGTGTAATAAACTGACTTGCTGGCCATTCAAGTTCAGCTCTGTTTAGGGTGCATAAGCTTCCAGACCAAAAACCATTGGAAACAACTACAAGCATGCACTGCTGGTTCACAGCATTTTCATGATTTGAAATAGTATAGGAATATGTGACCACGTAAAATAAACTTTATATTTGACCTGGCTTATCTAATTGTTTTCCAGCCTTTTCAGCATGACTGACTTCCTTGAGTGAAAAGATATTGTCTTCTTTGTTGTTTGACAAATATTATCATAAATAAGGTGTCAGCTCTGTTTAGATTCTTGAACAAGAGAAGAATGACATGGAGAGCTTAAGTAGTAACGAACTTTTCTTACTTGGCACCACTGAACTCAGTACATGTACACAGTTACTTCCCCCTGTTTACCTCTTTGTTGAAAACTATCTTCTCCAGTCGCAACTTAGTAGCCTTCTAATTATTTCGTCCTTCCTTCAGGTGTTTAATCTCAGAGGCTAAAAGAGTATAGGTGGTTTCCAACTGTTGTTACCCCCCCAAGAGATGCTTGTTAATATCTGCCCTTAGGAATACAGAGACCTGCGATGCATGCTTTGTTCTGTGATTTACAACCAATACTGTTGAATCCTGCAAATATCTTTGCTGTTGTAATGCATGGTCTCTCTGTAGAACCACCATAGGTAAATGACATTGCGAGCGAGGCTTCTGAACTACCACCATTGGAATGGGATGTCAGCTCATTTTTTGTGGCATGTATCAAGTCTTCCTCTCTTATGGATGGTGATAGAAAACAGGTGTCTGCTTGACAATTTGTATGACTAGATAACAATATCTTGAAATTGCTCTTTAGCGAGATTGATAATGCGAATTTTCTCGCGCATTTTGATTTTTGCAAGCTGTACATTGCAGATATTATACCTAGTGTATTGTCTCAGTAAGTGAGAGCTGATTTCTGTCTGACCCCACATGACTGCTTAGAAATTCAACATTCCTTCACAACGCTGCTTCAAGTTCGTACGAAGTAATGCTAGCATGTGTTTGGCATAGAGGAGTTTCAATTGGATTTGAACACCAGGAATTGCAATTCTATGTGTGACTCAGGCTCTTCAATGTATTTTTCTTTTGTTGGAGAGGTGTTTTTTAACCTTTCTTGGAGAGGTGTTAATGGGTGGCGTACTGGCGTCCAGCTCTCAGCCTCTCGCTCATAGCTGTTGCCACTTGCCGACTAACAATTCTCTGATGATAATTCATGGTGCACAATATCAAGAGGGCAAATACTTGATTTCCGTAAAACAACTGAAATATACCCTCTTTGTCCATAAATACTTGTTGGAGAAATGGATAAAAATGGATATATCTAGAACTAAAATACATCTAAATACATCTATTTCTTCGACAAGTATTTCTAGACGGAGAGAGTATGATTGATTATTTTATTACAAGCTAAGGAATATCCATTGATATGCACTTCGACCCTTACAAATGCAATGGCATTGGACACTGTATTTATCTACGGAGCTGTAGTTGCGCACGGCTTGGAAAAAAGTCAAAAAATAACCCATAAAAAAGTTAAAACAATAAATCAATCAAATGAATACAAAGAAAGAGAAAAGAAAACTAAAAGGAAAAATCTTATGAATCTCTGTGAAATCTGACGCATGTGTAATCGACTGAGACTTAACTAAGTATAGGTCAAATACGATCAGCAAAACCGTTGTAAAAATGGAGACTTTGGGGCATCCCACCATCAGAATGAAGCAAAGGAACGATCCAAGGCATGCGCAAGAATTCTGAATTAATTTTATCCAATCAAACAGATTACAAGTGCTTAAGGAGAAGACCTTTATTTTGAAGTTTGAGATATAGGATGGCAAGTGTCCATCTTCCCTTTGTCTTGCAAACCATTTAATAAGACGGCGAGAGAAGAGCATTTTCTCCTAGATTGGCAGCATTGCTACATAGAAAGTGTCATCTCATGCCGAATAGTTGGTAGGCTAGGGTGTAGTTGGCACGTATCCAAAATAAATGTCGTAGTTTTAGTACAAATTCGAACTAAAACCACGACATTTATTTTGGAATTGAGGGAGTAGCATATTGTCCAGCGAGGATATTACCGAGTTGAGAAAGGTGAGTTTGCTTCCATTAGATATACTCCCTACATTTTCTTATACAAGGCTACTTTGTTTTTGTGTCAAACTTTAACTTACAACTTTGGTCAACAAAATATGGATTATATGTCTAAAAAATATATCATCAAAAAGTTTTTTAAAATGTGCATCCAATGACATACTTTTCGTGGTATATAACTCACTTTTTGTTAATAAAATTAATGATTAAATTAGATATAAAAATATAAAATGACCTTGTATAAGAAAATGGCAGGAGTAATTGCATTCGTTTAACATGGGCATTCAGTTTGATCTACTAGAGGCAGAAAGTCATGCAGTGTTGGCCTAGTGGTTGCCAAGGCAAGGCAGTTTTTCTCTGGGATACGCACAAGACACGTTAGGGGCGTGTTTAGTTGCCCGCATGCATCCCAACCAGCCCCGCGCGGGGTGTGCGCGGCCTGTTTGGTTGCCTGGGTTGCATGCGTTTTGTGCCCGCACGAATTTTAAAGCAGGCCTCAGCTTGGCTCGGCGGAAACTGCCAAATTGACAGTTTCTCGCGAGCTTGGCTCGGCGCGGCCACGCGTGCGAGGAAGTTGCACGCCTCGGGCAGCGGGGGAGATGGAGGGGACGTCTCGTAACTCCCCCCGACTCTCCTGTCACCGCCCTGGTCACATTGTTTCCACCGCTCCCTCTCTGCCTCACCGCCCCTCCCTCCTCTCTCCTCCGATGGCTCCGCCTCGCCCACCGCCGCGCCGTCCTCTGACCCCCGTTGACCAGCTCATCGCCAGCATCCAGAGCGCTGGCTGGCCGGGCTCCAGAACTCGGACCGGGACCTGGTGTCGGCGCTGCGAGCGCCGTCCCCCGTATGCTACTGGCCACCACGAGCGCCGGCCAATGCGGTGCTAGCCGTTCCTGCTCCTCCGCCTATTCCGGACCTCGTGATCCTGGGCTCGGCGCCGGCGCCGTCCACGGAGCCGCCGCTTCTTGGGACCCCATTGGGCAGGGGTTTTTCTTGATCCCCGTCCAAGGGTTTTCTCCTGTCGGCGGGCCATCCTTCTCGATCTCCGGCGTGGCCATGAGCACGGGGGCCGATGCCGCAGGCCATCGCTAGGGCCGGCTCCTCCTCTGCTCCGCCACCTCTCTCCTTCCCGCAGGGGTTTTCACCTCGGCCTCGGTTAGTTGCGACTGCGCAAGCTCCGATGAGTCAAACCCCCTCGATGCTTGCTCATAGATGTTTATTAGGGGTTTATTTCTTATGCATGTGCTAGTACTTAGTGGACTCGATACGATTAGATGGGATTCGAGTAGATCTGATTGGATGCAATCCCAATCGAATCCAATCGGACCGATCTGTTCTTGTTTCCTACAGTGTGTGTCCTGGGATAATTTTCTTCTGCTACTGCTAGTGTGTCCTAGGATCTGTGTTCATGCTAGTAGTTGTGTTCATGCTAGAATCCCCAATGGTAGTGTGCTTTGCTAGGATCTGTGTTCATGGTAGGGTCTGCTAGGATCTGTGTTCCTGGTAGGGTCTTGCTAGGATCTGTGTTCATGCAAATGGCATGTTCATGTTCAAGCTAGGATCATGTTCATGTTGTTATTCATGTTGCTACATACATGTTCAAGCTTGGGTTTGTGTTGCTTGTTATACATGCATGTAGTAGGACCATTTTAGGATGCTGTCAAATGTGCATGGGTGCACACGGGTGCTATTGGCACTTGCTGTTGCTATTTTTAGATGTTTCCATGCTTAGGATAGTGCACTGATGAGTGGCAGCTGCAGAAAAGCAGATGTCACTGATCAGTGGCATTTCCTCACATGCAAGTACCACTGATCAGTGGCACTTGCTGTTGGGCAAGTCCACTGATCAGTGGCACTGATCATGGTAGTTGTGTTCATGTGCACTGATAAGTGGCATTTGGTAAAGAGTTTGTGCACTGATCAGTGGCATTTGCTCTTGGGCAAATGTCTCTGATCAGTGCCATTTTGCAGAGAGTTTGTGCACTAATACTTGTCATCTTACCTGACAAGATATTGAAGAGTGACTGGGATGTAGCCGGTGGAGGAGCTCAGGTGGTGGTCGGAGCTGAGGGCGCTGGGGATTTCATCCCCATGAACAGGTGGCTCAGGACGGAGGACCTGCCTGGCAGGATCGCCTTCATGGGCCTGCCTCATTCAAGGGGACGATCTCCGAGGTAGGGTCATGAGGAGGGGGCCTGGGAGCCGCTGCGCTTCTACCAGTAGATCAAGGACAACGGGGACCTCACCATGCTTGTCGTCTCTCGCAAGTTCGTGGTGGTGATGAACACCTGGCTAGTCATCAAGCGGCTCCCGTGCGTGGTCAGGCTATCGGCGAACAAGCGATGCGTGTTCTAGGTGCAGGTCCAGAACTTCGAGGGGCACATGGTGCTTGGCCGGGGCTGGAACTACTTCTGCCGCCGCCACCAAATCGTCCCCGGCGACCTAGTCGTTGTGCGCATCTCAGGATTCGGACTGAAGGTTCAAATCTACAACCACGACTCCTCGGTCATGTGCAGGTTTCGTTGCAGCAGGCACATCTGCGTTGTTGACATTGAGCATGCTATGTAGTTAAGTAAGGTGTTAGTGTTGAACTTTTATGGTATGTGGCTAGACTTATGGTACTTGTGCTGGGAACTTGTTCATATTTTGGCCAGGAGCAGCACCCTGGCGTGGATCAGGGAAGGAGGATGCCCCTGCTGTTAATCTTAAGTAGTTTGCTGTCATTTCCTTGCTTTCTTTGTTTGACTTCATTTGATTGGTTGCTTTGTTTGATCTCATAGGTGCTTGCTGTTGTATTGATCATGTGGTGGTAAGGCCAGCACATTTGAATGGGGTGAGCAGGCATGATCCTAGCATCACCAGACCACTTTGTGAGACCCGACCGTTGGCGTCTTGCGGGACTCTAGAGGGATCGCCAAGAGGGGCTGTGGCGTCAGAGGAGAGTAGGGTCGGCCCCGCAGCTGGCTGTGGACGTGCTTTTTCACCTGACGGATCGAGACAAGGTGGGCCTCCGACACAGCTTCGAGAGGTGGATCTGGGTTCTGTCAACCAACCAGGACGGATTCAGTGTATGTGCCCAGGGTTGGGGTTGGCTCCTTCGCCCTCGGGAGCTGCTCAGGCCATGCTGGCTGCTGATGACTCCCCGCATGTCAGGATTGGGGAGTGGGATCTGTGCCTCTCCAACGATGGGGTGGTGCCGGGAATCGAGGTGGGGCTACAGGGGTTGCTCCCGCCAGCCGAGGAAGATTTGGACAGCCGGGGCCACCAGGATCTGGATTTATTATCTGGCACCACTGTGGTTTCGTCTCCTGTGGTGGTCCGGTTTTGCATGGGGATGTGACTCTGCCATGCAATCGCGAGTCTGGGTGGTTTTTGGTCAGCCTTTCTAAGCAACAAGACGAGCCTGGGATGGTGCCCTCTCTAGCTGCAGCAACGCCACCCCTTCGCACTCAAATTGAGCATTTCTGTTCTGAACTGCGTGCCCCCGTCTCACACATCTTGGAGCAGCTGGCTGCTCGCGATCTGCAGGCAAAACAAAGGAAGCCTCATCAAAAGAAGCCACTCACTACCACTCCGCGGAGGAGTGTTCGCCTTGCCAAAGGCGGCAAGGGCTCTAAGGCGTCTAAGCAACAATCAATCCTAATCAAAAAGTTGTGCCTGGCGAACGAAGGGGATGCGATTAGCAATGAGGCTCTTCAGGCTTATGCGAAGCTGTTCGACAAGCCACTCCTCGACTGTCATGTGAAGGCTATTTTGGCGCTCTTTGGCTGGGATGCGTCGATCCTGCCCTTGCAAGGCGAGGAAGATGTGGTGGTGGAGGGGCTCTAACGTCCCTAGGTTGTCATTGTGGTTGTGGGTTACTCTAGATGTCGACTCATCCACCAAAGTTACTAGTGTGGAACGTGCGAGGGCTTAACTCTCCTGCTCGTAGAGCTACTATCTATCAAGCGGTAGTGGAAGCTAGAGTGGATATTGTGTGTATCCAAGAAACTAAGATGGAGGTGATAACGGCTGAGGTTGTGCGGCAATGCCTTGGAAATAAATTTGAGAACTTCTTTTACGTTCCGGCCACTGGCACGAGGGGTGGAATTCTCATTGCTTGGGATCACTTGGTGGTTTCAGTCACTAATAGTCATATTACACAAAACACCCTCACGGTACTCATTTCGCAAGAAGGGGCGCCATTTTGGTGGCTTACAGGTGTGTACGGTCCTCAAGGGGACGCTGAGAAAGTGGCTTTTCTGCAGGAGATAAGAGACGTACGGGACTTACATGTGGGCCCGTGGGCGATTGTTGGGGACTTCAACTTGTTGGTTAACCCGGAGGATAAGAATAAGATCACTGTCAACAGGCGCATGATGGCTCGTATGCGTGCCCTTCTCAATCGGCTAGAGTTGAAGGAGCTTTACCTTAATGGTAGGCGCTACACTTGGAGCAATGAGCGGAGGGACCCAACCATGGAGAAGATCGATCACGTTTTTGTCACTAATTCCTGGGAGGATATATACCCTAGGAGCCTTCTCACGTCGCTCGGTTCGGTGATCTCGGATCATTGCCCGCTCTTGGTTGATTGCGATGCGGATTTTGAGGTGGGACGACGATTTAAATTTGAGAGTTTCTGGCCGAAGGCGGATGGATTCTTGCACACTGTCAAGTTGGCCTGGCAATCTCTACCCTCGACGGGTAATCCCTTTATTGTGCTGGATAACAAGTTGCACGCAACGGCTAAGGCACTGCAGAGCTGGAATGATCGATGGATTGGGAATGCGCGGCTTCAAATTGCAATTGCCATGGAAATCATATGCCGTCTTGAGAAGGCTTCGGAGGCGAGGGTTCTGTCCGAGCAAGAATTTGGACTCCGAAATCTTCTTAAGCGGAAATTGCTAGGGCTGTGTTCCTTGGAGCGGACGATGGCAAGGCAGCGTTCTCGTCTTCTGCAGCTAAGGGTGGGGGAAGCCAACACGGCTTTCTTCCATCGGCATGCTAGACACAGGCAGAGGAAGAACATAATCAACAAGCTGCAGCGCGATGGGGTTGTATTCACAGGGCAGGATGAGGTTGCGGAGGTGGCCGACAAATACTTTCATGAGCTGCTTGGAGCGTCGCGGCCCAGAGAAGCATGGTTGAATCTCGATTTGTTGGACCTTCCTTCTCGGGACTTGAGGCATCTGGAAGTTCCTTTCACAGAGGAGGAAGTGATTTCGGCCATCAAGTGCATGCCGTTTGACAAAGCTCCTGGCCCTGATGGCTTCACCGGTAGATTCTTTGTCTCTTGCTGGCAGATCATCAGGGAAGATTTCATGAACGCACTTGACCAATTTCACAGAGAGGATATGCGTGGTTTGGGGGCAGTTAATAAAGCCCTTGTTGGGGAACGTAGCAGAAATTCAAAATTTTCCTACATGTCACCAAGATCTATCTATGGAGAAACCAACAACGAGGGGAAGGAGAGTGGATCTACATACCCTTGTAGATCACTAAGAGGAAGCATTCAAGAGAACGGGTTGAAGGAGTCGTACTCGTCGTGATCCAAATCACCGGAGATCCTAGTGCCGAACGGACGGCACCTCCGCGTTCAACACACGTACAGCCCGATGACGTCTCCCACGCCTTGATCCAGCAAGGAGAGAGGGAGAGGTTGAGGAAGACTCCATCCAGCAGCAGCACAACGGCGTGGTGGTGATGGAGGAGCGTGGTAGTCCAGCAGGGCTTCGCCAAGCACCACGAGATATGAGGAGAAGGGAGAGAGGTAGGGCTGCGCCAAGAGGAGAAGTTCTCATGTCTTGGGCTGCTCCAATGCCTCCAATATATATAGGGGGAGGGGGGGCTGCACCCCCACCTAGGTTTCCACCCCTAGGGGGCAGCGGCCAGCCCTAGATGGGACTTGGAGGGGGCGGCCAAGAGGGGGAGAGAGGGGGCGCGCCCTAGGGTGGGCCTATAGGCCCATCTGCGCCTAGGGTTTCCCCTCTCCCCTCCTAGCTGCGCCTTGGGCAAGGGTGGGAGGCGCACCAGCCCACTCTGGGGCTGGTCCCTTTCCACTCTAGGCCCATGCAAGCCTCCGAGGCCGGTGGCCCCACTTGGTGGACCCCCGGGACCCTCTCGGTGGTCCCGGTACATTACCGATAAAACCCGAAACTTTTCTGGTGACCAAAACAGGACTTCCCATATATAAATCTTTACCTCCAGACCATTCCGGAACTCCTCGTGACGTCCAGGATCTCATCCGGGACTCCGAACAACATTCGGTAACCACATACAAACTTCCTTTATAACCCTAGCGTCATCGAACCTTAAGTGTGTAGACCCTACGGGTTCGGGAATCATGCAGACATGACCGAGACGTTCTCCGGTCAATAACCAACAGCGGGATCTGGATACCCATGTTGGCTCCCACATATTTCACGATGATCTCATCGGATGAACCACGATGTCAATGGACTCAATCGATCCCGTATACAATTCCCTTTGTCTAACGGTATTGTACTTGCCCGAGATTCGATCGTCGGTATGCCGATACCTAGTTCAATCTCGTTACCGGCAAGTCTCTTTACTCGTTCCGTAACACATCATCCCGTGATCAACCCCTTGGTCACATTGTGCACATTATGATGATGTCCTACCGAGTGGGCCCAGAGATACCTCTCCGTTTACACGGAGTGACAAATTCCAGTCTCGATTCGTGCCAACCCAACAGACACTTTCGGAGATACCTGTAGTGCACCTTTATAGTCACCCAGTTACGTTGTGACGTTTGGTACATCCAAAGCATTCCTACGGTATCCGGGAGTTGCACAATCTCATGGTCTAAGGAAAAGATACTTGTCATTAGAAAAGCTTTAGCATACGAACTACGATCTTTGTGCTAGGCTTAGTATTGGGTCTTGTCCATCACATCATTCTACTAATGATGTGATCCCGTTATCAATGACATCCAATGTCCATGGTTAGGAAACCGTAACCATCTATTGATCAACGAGCTAGTCAATAGAGGCTTGCTAGGGACATGGTGTTGTCTATGTATCCACACATGTATCTAAGTTTCCTATCAATACAATTATAGCATGGATAATAAACGATTATCATGAACAAGGAAATATAATAATAACTAATTTATTATTGCCTCTAGGGCATATTTCCAACAGTCTCCCACTGGCACTAGAGTCAATAATCTAGTTCACATCGCCATGTGATTAACACTCATAGGTCACATCGCCATGTGACCAACATCCAAAGAGTTTACTAGTGTCATTAAACTAGTTCACATCATCATGTGATTAAGACTCAAGGAGTTCTGGGGTTTGATCGTGTTTTGCTTGTGAGAGAGGTTTTAGTCAACGGGTCTGCAACAATCAGATCTGTATGTATTTCGCAATTCTCTATGTCATATTGTAAATGATGCTTCCACGCTCCACTTGAAGCTATTCCAAATGGTTGCTCCACTATACGTATCCGGTTTGCTACTCAGAGTCATTCGGATAGGTGTTTAAAGCTTGCATCGTCGTAACCCTTTACGCCGAACTCTTTATCACCTCCATAATTGAGAAATAAATCCTTATTACTCCAAGGACAATTTTGACCGCTATCTGGTGATCCACTCCTTGATCACCTTTGTACCCTCTTGCCAAACATGTGGCAAGGCACACATCAGGTGCGGTACATAGCGTAGCATACTGTAGAGCCTACATCTAAAGCATAGGGGACGACCTTCGTCCTTTCTCTCTTTTCTGCCGTGGTCGAGCTTTAAGTCTTAACTTCATACCTTACATCTCAGGTAAGAACTCCTTCTTTGACTGATCCATCTTGAACACCTTCAAGATCATGTCAAGGTATATGCTCATTTGAAAGTACTATTAAGCATTTTTATCATATAGATCTTGATGCTTATTGTTCAAGTAGCCTAATCCAGGTTTTCCATTGAAAAACACCTTTCAAATAACCCTATATGCTTTCTAGAAATTCTACATCATTTCTGATCAACAACATATACTCATCAGAAATTCTATAGTGCTCCCACTCACTTCTTTGGAAATACAAGTTTCTCACAAACTTTGTATAAACCCAAAATCTTTGATCATCTCATCAAAGCGTACATTCCAACTCCGAGATGCTTACTCCAGTCCTAAGAAGGATTGCTGGAGCTTTGCATACTTACTAGCGTCTTTCAGGATTGACAAAACCTTCTGGTTGTATCACATACAACCTTTCCTCAAGTATAACGTCGAGGAAACAATGTTTTGACATCCTATCTGCAAGATTTCATAAATCATGCAGTAATTGCTAATATAATCCTAACAGATTCTTAGCATCGCTACGAGTGAGAAAGTCTCATCGTAGTCAACTCCTTGAACTTGTCGGAAAACATCTTAACGACAAGTCGAGCTTTCTTAATGGTGATACTTACCATCATTGTCTGTCTTCTTCTAAAATCCATCTGTACCCAATAGCCTTACGACCATCAAGCAGTTCTTCCAAAGTCATGGAGCCTTTCTCAGATTTTATGGCTCCTAACCATTTGTTGGAATTTGGGCCCACCATCGCTTCTCCATAGCTCGTAGGTTCATTGTTGTCTAGCAACATGACCTTCAAGACAGGATCACCGTACCACTCCAAAGCAGTACGCGTCCTTGTCGTCCTACGAGGTTCGGTAGTGACTTGATCCGAAGCTTCATGATCGATATCATAAGCTTCCACTTCAATTGGTGTAGGTGCCACGGGAACAACTTCCTGTGCCCTGCTACACACTGGTTGAAGTGATGGTTCAATAACCTCATCAAGTCTCCACTATCCTCCCACTCAATTCTCGAGACAAACCTTTCCTCGAGAAAGGATCCGATTCAAGAAACAATCCCTATTGCTTTCGGATCTGAATTAGGAGGTATACCCAACTATCTTGGGTGTCCTATGAAGATGCATTTTATCCGCTTTGGGTTCGAGCTTATCAACCTGAAACTTTTTCACATAAGCGTCGCAGCCCCAAACCTTTAAGAAACGACAACTTAGGTTTCTCCAAACCATAATTCAAACGTTGTCGTCTCAACGGAATTACGTGGTACCCTATTAAAGTGAGTGCGGTTGTCTCTAATGCCTAACCCATGAATAATAGTGGTAATTTCGATAAGAGACATCATGGTACGCACCATATCCAATAGGGTGCAACTATGATGTTCGGACACACCATCACACTATGATGTTCCAGGCGGTATTAATTGTGAAACAATTTCCACAATGTCTTAATTGCGTGCCAAAGCTCGTAGCTCAGATATTCATCTCTATGATCATATCATAGACATTCTATCCTCTTGTCACGAAGATCTTAAACTTCACTCTGAAATTACTTGAACCATTCAATAATTCAGACTTGTGTTTCATCAAGTAAATATATTCAACATCTACTCGAATCATCTGTGAAGTAAGAACATAACGATATTCACTACATGCCTCAGCACTCATTGGACTGCACACATCAAAATGTGTTACTTCCAACAAGTTGCTATCTAGTTCCATCTTACTGAAACCGAGGCTTTTCAGTCATCTTGTCCATGTGGTATGATTTGCATATCTCAAGTGATTCAAAATCAAGTGAGTCTAAACGATCCATCTGCATGGAGTTTCTTCATGCGTATGCACCAATAGACATGGTTCGCATGTCTCAAACTTTTCAAAAATGAGTGAGTCCAAAGATCCATCAACATGGAGCTTCTTCATGCGTTTTATACCAATATGACTTACATGGCAGTGCCACAAGTAAGTGGTACTATCATTACTATCTTATAATTTTGGCATGAAAATGTGTATCACTACGATCGAGATTCAATAAACCATTCCTTTAGGTGCAAGACCATTGAAGGTATTATTCAAATAAATAGAGTAACCATTATTCTCCTTAAATGAATAACCGTATTGCGATAGACATAATCCAATCATGTCTATGCTCAACGCAAACACCAAATGACAATTATTCAGGTTTAATACTAATCTTGATGGTAGAGGGAGCGTGCGATGTTTGATCACATCAACCTTGGAAACACTTCCAACACATATCGTCAGCTCGCCTTTAGCTAGTCTCCTTTTATCTCGTAGCTTTTATTTCGAGTTACTAACACTTAGCAACCGAACCGGTATCTAATACCCTGGTGCTACTAGGAGTACTAGTAAAGTACATATTAACATAATGTATATCCAATATACTTCTATCAACCTTGCCAGCCTTCTCATCTACCAAGTATCTAGGGTAATTCTGCTCCAGTGGTTGTTCCCCTTATTACAGAAGCACTTAGTCTCGGGTTTGGGTTCAACCTTGGGTTTCTTCACTAGAGCAGCAGCTGATTTGCCGTTTCATGAAGTATCCCTTCTTGCCCTTGCCCTTCTTGAAACTAGTGGTTTCACAACCATCAACAATTGATGCTCCTTCTTGATTTCTACTTTCGCGGTGTCAAACAACGCGAATACCTCAAGGATCATCATCTCTATCCTTGATATGTTATAGTTCATCACGAAGCTCTAGCAGCTTGGTGGCAATGACTTTGGAGAAACATCACTATCTCATCTGGAAGATCAACTCCCACTCGATTCAAGTGATTTTTGCACTCAGACAATCTGAGCACTAGCCCAACGATTGAGCTTTTCTCCCTTAGTTTGCAGGTCAAGAAAATCGTCGGAGGTCTTATACCTCTTGACGTGGGCACGAGCCTGAAATCCCAATTTCAGCCCTCGAAACATCTCATATGTTCCGCTACGTTTTGAAAACGTCTTTGGTGCCTCAACTCTAAACCATTTAACTGAACTATCACGTAGTTATCAAAACGTGTATGTACGATGTTCGCAACATCCACAAACGACGTTTGGGGTTCAGCACACTGAGTGGTGCATTAAGGACATAAGCTTTCTACTGTCCGCATAAACGCTACTGTCAACTTTCAACTATATTTTCTCTAGGAACATATCTAAACAGTGGAACTAAAGCGCGAGCTTATAACATAATTTGCAAAGGGTCTTTTGACTATGTTCAGGATAATTAAGTTCATCTTATGAACTCCCACTCAGATAGACATCCCTCTAGTCATCTAAGTGATTACATGATCCGAGTCAACTAGGCCGTGTCCGATCATCACGTGAGACGGACTAGTCATCATCGGTGAACATCTTCATGTTGATCGTATCTACTATACGACTCATGCTCAACCTTTCGATCTCTGTGTTCCGAGGCCATGTCTGTACATGCTAGGCTCGTCAAGTTAACCCTAAGTGTTTCGCGTGTGTAAATCTGTCTTACACCCGTTGTATGTGAACGTAAGAATCCATCACACCCGATCATCACGTGGTGCTTAGAAGCGACGAACTTTAGCAACGGTGCACAGTTAGGGGAGAACACTTCTTGAAATTGTTGTAAGGGATCATCTTATTTACTACCGTCGTTCTAAGCAAATAAGATGCATAAACATGATAAGCATCACATGCAATCAAATAGTGACATGATATGGCCAATATCATTTTGCTCCTTTTTGATCTCTATCTTCGGGGCTCCATGATCATCATCGTCACCAGCATGACACCATGATCTCCATCATCATGATCTCCATCATCGTGTCTTCATGAAGTTGTCTTGCCAACTTATTACTTCTACTACTATGGCTACCGGTTAGCAATAAAGTAAAGTAATTACATGGCGTTGTTCAATGACACGCAGGTCATACAATAAATAAAGACAACTCCTATGGCTCCTGCCGGTTGTCATACTCATCGACATGCAAGTCGTGATTCCTATTACAAGAACATGATCAATCTCATACATCACATATATTCATCACATTCTTCTTGGCCATATCACATCACATAGCATACCCTGCAAAAACAAGTTAGACGTCCTCTAATTGTTGTTTGCATGTTTTAGGTGGCTGCTATGGGTTTCTAGCAAGAACGTTTCTTACCTACGCAAAAACCACAACGTGATATGTCAATTGCTATTTACCCTTCATAAGGACCCTTTTCATCAAATCTGTTCTGACTAAAGTGGGAGAGACTGGCACCCGCTAGCCACCTTATGCACCAAGTGCATGTCAGTCGGTGGAACCTGTCTCACGTAAGTGTATGTGTAAGGTCGGTCCGGGCCGCTTCATCCCACAATACCGTCGAAACAAGATTGAACAAGTAACGGTAAGCATATTGAACAAGATCAACGCCCACAACTACTTTGTGTTCTACTCGTGCAAAGAATCTACGCAATAGACCTAGCTCATGATGCCACTGTTGGGGAACGTAGCAGAAATTCAAAATTTTCCTACGTGTCACCAAGATCTATCTATGGAGAAACCAGCAACGAGGGGAAGGAGAGTGGATCTACATACCCTTGTAGATCGCTAAGCGGAAGCGTTCAAGAGAACGGGGTTGAAG
The DNA here is from genome assembly GCF_018294505.1 of Triticum aestivum. Classification (NCBI taxonomy): domain Eukaryota; kingdom Viridiplantae; phylum Streptophyta; class Magnoliopsida; order Poales; family Poaceae; genus Triticum; species Triticum aestivum. The sequence continues at coordinate 396,074,347 of NC_057801.1, forward strand.
GAGTCGTACTCGTCGTGATCCAAATCACCGAAGATCCTAGTGCCGAACGGACGGCACCTCCGCGTTCAACACACGTACAGCCCGATGACGTCTCCCACGCCTTGATCCAGCAAGGAGAGAGGGAGAGGTTGAGGAAGACTCCATCCAGCAGCAGCACAACGACGTGGTGGTGATGGAGGAGCGTGGTAGTCCAGCAGGGCTTCGCCAAGCACCACGAGATATGAGGAGAAGGGAGAGAGGTAGGGCTGCGCCAAGAGGAGAAGTTCTCATGTCTTGGGCTGCTCCAATGCCTCCAATATATATAGGGGGAGGGGGGGCTGCGCCCCCACCTAGGTTTCCACCCCTAGGGGGCGGCGGCCAGCCCTAGATGGGACTTGGAGGGGGCGGCCAAGATGGGGAGAGAGGGGGCGCGCCCTAGGGTGGGCCTATAGGCCCATCTGCGCCTAGGGTTTCCCCTCTCCCCTCCTAGCTGCGCCTTGGGCAAGGGTGGGAGGCGCACCAGCCCACTCTGGGGCTGGTCCCTTTCCACTCTAGGCCCATGCAAGCCTCCGAGGCCGGTGGCCCCACTTGGTGGACCCCCGGGACCCTCCCGGTGGTCCCGGTACATTACCGATAAAACCTGAAACTTTTCCGGTGACCAAAACAGGACTTCCCATATATAAATCTTTACCTCCGGACCATTCCAGAACTCCTCGTGACGTCCAGGATCTCATCCGGGACTCCGAACAACATTCGGTAACCACATACAAACTTCCTTTATAACCCTAGCGTCATCGAACCTTAAGTGTGTAGACCCTACGGGTTCGGGAATCATGCAGACATGACCGAGACGTTCTCCGGTCAATAACAAACAGCGGGATCTGGATACCCATGTTGGCTCCCACATGTTTCACGATGATCTCATCGGATGAACCACGATGTCAATGGACTCAATCGATCCCGTATACAATTCCCTTTGTCTAACGGTATTGTACTTGCCCGAGATTCGATCGTCGGTATGCCGATACCTAGTTCAATCTCGTTACCAGCAAGTCTCTTTACTCGTTCCGTAACACATCATCCCGTGATCAACCCCTTGGTCACATTGTGCACATTATGATGATGTCCTACCGAGTGGGCCCAGAGATACCTCTCCGTTTACACGGAGTGACAAATTCCAGTCTCGATTCGTGCCAACCCAACAGACACTTTCGGAGATACCTGTAGTGCACCTTTATAGTCACCCAGTTACGTTGTGACGTTTGGTACATCCAAAGCATTCCTACGGTATCCGGGAGTTGCACAATCTCATGGTCTAAGGAAAAGATACTTGTCATTAGAAAAGCTTTAGCATACGAACTACGATCTTTGTGCTAGGCTTAGTATTGGGTCTTGTCCATCACATCATTCTACTAATGATGTGATCCCGTTATCAATGACATCCAATGTCCATGGTTAGGAAACCGTAACCATCTATTGATCAACGAGCTAGTCAATAGAGGCTTGCTAGGGACATGGTGTTGTCTATGTATCCACACATGTATCTAAGTTTCCTATCAATACAATTATAGCATGGATAATAAACGATTATCATGAACAAGGAAATATAATAATAACTAATTTATTATTGCCTCTAGGGCATATTTCCAACAGCCCTGGTGTCTCTACTACCGAAGAAAGCCGGGGCCGTGGATATCAAGGATTTCCGTCCGATTAGCCTTATTAGTGGGCCAGTAAAAATCTTTGACAAGATTCTGGCCATTAGACTTGCTAAGGACTTGCCAAAGCTTGTAGGGCCGCACCAAAGTGCTTTTGTCAAGGGCAGATCCCTCCATGATAATTTTATGCTTGTACAATGTATGGCCAGAAGATTGCATGCTCTCAAATCGCCGACAGTTATGCTGAAGCTGGATATCAACAAAGCATTCGACTTCATCAGCTGGCCCTTCCTGGTCGAGGTCCTAAGGCGTTCTGGCTTTGGTGAAAAATGGATAGCATGGATTTGTGGACTGCTAGCTACCTCCTCCACCCGGATCATGATCAATGGATGCCCTGGTAAACCTATACTTGCTTGTCAAGGCCTGCGGCAAGGTGACCCCGTCTCACCCATGATCTTCATTCTCTGCATGGAGCCGTTATTTGCACTGTTCAAGCACGCCATGGAGTATGGGTTGTTGGCACCGCTGTCTCAAGCCAGATTGCAGCAGAGGGTATCCATGTTTGCGGATGATGTGATTGTGTTCTTCAAACCAAATGAGGTGGAAACTATCACTTGTTGAGCGATTCTTCAGCTCTTTGGGCAAGCTTCGGGCCTGGTGGTTAACATGAACAAGAGCTCGACAGTGCCTATTCGTTGCTCCCAGGAAGAGATACAGTGGGTGTCGCATAGCCTTGGGTGCTCGACCTCGATGTTTCCCTGCAAGTATTTGGGCATTCCACTCACGATCAGAAAGGCTTCGGCAGCTCAACTCCAGGGACTGTTGGACCGTGTGGCCGATTGCCTCCCACTTTGGAAGGCGGCAATGCTGCCTAAGAGTGGCCGCTTGTTGCTCATACAATCCGTGCTGTGTGCCATTCCTATCCACACTATGATGGCTTTGGATCTTCCTGCAAGAACGCTGGCGGCGCTAGTCAAGATATGCAGGAATTTCCTTTGGTGCGGTAAGAAGGAGGCCAATGGCGGCAGCTGCTCGGTTGCCTGGGAGGAAGTTTGCACGCCCAAGTGGGCAGGTGGGCTAGGGTTACCAAATCTGCCTTGGTTTAACAAGGCCCTTCGGGCGCGCTGGGCCTGGCTGAGAAAAGCAGATAAGGAAAGACCTTGGACCGGCTTTCAGATTACTATACCAACGGAATCTCAGGCACTGGTGGATGCTGCTGCCCGGACGACAGTTGGTGATGGGAAAGCGACTCTGTTTTGGGAGGATAGATGGATCATGGGCGAGCGAGTTAGAGATATTGCACCGAGCATATACATTCGGGTCCCGAAGCGGGTGCGACAATCTGAATTGGTAGCGGATGCGTTGAGAGATGGCAGTTGGGCATGGCATGTTGGCACTGAACTGTCACCGGAGGCACTTGATCAATATCTCCTTCTGTGGACTTGTGTCTCATCCATTACACTCGATGACGATAGTCAAGACTCTGTGACCTGGACTTGGGAGCAATGGTTGTTTTTTGACTCGCTCAGCTTATGCGGCAAGGTTCTCCGGGCGGCAGGTTTCGCCAACTGCAGACTTCACCTGGCAATCCAAGGCACCGCTTAGGTGTCGTTTCTTCAGTTGGCTGGCCATAAAGGATAGATGTTGGACATCCGTGAGGCTTGCACGACATGGCCTGCCTCACCAAGCAGCCTGCCCCATGTGTGATCAACATCAAGAATCCATGCAGCACCTGATGTTAGAATGTAGCTTTGCAAATCAGATTTGGCTGGCGGTAGGCAGACTTGCCAACAAGGAGGTGGTTCAGCACAGGTATGGGGAATCGCTTGAGCAATGGTGCCTGCGGCAGGAGGATGTCTCGGCTAACCGGAAAGCGCACAGAGCGAAGTGTCTACTGGTCATGTGGACAATATGGAAGCATAGGATTGATGTGGTGTTTAATGGAGCAACGCCATCATTTCAACAAGCCATGCAACGGATTCATGAGGAAGGACAACTGTGGGCGAAGCAGGCCTCTTCAAGGAGGATAATATCGGGTTCGAGGTAGCTCAATTTGCGTGGGATGTCAGCGAGTAGTAGCCTTTGGTAGTCTTAGGGTAGGCGAAATTCCGCTTGTAAATAACTATGTAATGGTGGACATGGGTTTCGTACCCTTTCTTCTCTAATGAATGATACGCACACTCTCGTGCGTATTCGAGAAAAAAAAATGGGATGAGCAGAACACAAACGTTGTTTGCAACCAAACAATTGAAGTTTGTATCTCCTCACACTCTAAGCACAAAAACGGCAATCAAACAGTAGGGGGGTAAGTGCCCCTCCATGTGATGCAGGCAACCAAACAGGTTGCATCTGCTGCATATGAGGCTGCAGTTGAATAACCAGACTGGTTGAAGATGGACATGCAATGCAGTTACTGTTGCAAACTGGAACCAAACACGCCCTAGAAGAATACAACTCAAGATTTGTGCCGGTTCGCGGGCGGCGGGCCCTTGCCTTTGAGAGATTGGAAGTGTTGTGTTGTATCGATGAGATTTGGGTAAGATATTCACAAGGCACTAGAGTCTAGTCTAGAGTTGAATAGGGCATGAGCGCCAAGCAGTATTCACGGGCGTGACCAGCCAATCCATTGTACTGAACCCCGTTGAAGCAAATTGATGATTCGCTACCGTTTTCTGATGCTAGAGAACATGAGCGGAACATAGCACTGACTAAGCACTTTTGAAGGGATAGCAGCACAGAGCACGCTGTAGGTAGGAGTAAAAAGAGAGGTGATACGTACGTTTCAGGGGAGGATTTGGCCGCCGATCTGGAACGGAACACAATCAGGCCGGGCAACCCACAGGCACCTGAGAATGAATGAATGAATGATATCATGGTGCCAGCCAGGCTGCGGCTGCCCAGCGAGGAGACGACGCAGGGAAAGGGAATGCTGCGTTGGTTGTGATTGGTCGCGCACACACAGCCAGGCGTTGGCCATGGGGCCATTCAATCCATCCCTAACCTAACCTAAGCTTATCCCTTTTTCGACATACACCAGTATTTGTATGGTTTGATACTTGATTCGACTCGGTTCGGTTCGGTTTGCGTACGATGATGATAAAATGATGTTGATGGTGGTGGTGGCAGCGTTAGGCGGTGACAGCGTGTGGGGCCAGCTCACATGCAAGCAAAGCAAACCTCTGCTCTTGCTCTTTCTTCTTGTTCTTGTTGTTGACGTGTACTACCGTATAGCAGGCCCACCAGAAACCTTAAACCAAATAGCGATCCTTCTCCCGCCCGCAATCATCACCATTACCAACGGCAACATGTATGTATCGCCTGGTTTCGGCTCCTCTTATTCGCTTAGTAGTTTAGGTTAGTTTTTTTAGTCCTCATAGAAGAAGCGTCGGATGGATGGTGGCGCTTCTTATCCAAGTTTGTCTTTCGGGATCTAATCCGTTTTGAGTTTATTCAGTTGGACGTAGTCAATGGAGCACCGACGATAGATTTCTATCGTCTCCTTTGAGCGATGAGATTAGGATTTCTCGTCATGTAACGAGATTTGGTGTCAGGTGCTTCAGATCTTGCTAAGGAGTTTAACGACGACGACTGCGGCTCTAGGACGCTGGTCCTCAGGGGCACATGCGGGAAGAATTTTCGGGTGTCATCGACAAGGTTAAGCCGGCTGCGGTAGAGGAGTAGCGACAACAACGCGTCAACAGCTCGTTCTGACGCTAGTAGTGGATGTTCCGTGGTCTTAAAATCACGTAATTTTTATTATGTTGAGACACTTTGTATTCTTTTCAAAAGAAAAAAACAATAACTTTACTCGTTGGCGTGCTCACGTACATTCCGTAATGGACAAGTTGGACGGATGCATGATCCTGTGCAGGTTACGTACCGATGCAGCCAAGCGTATGAAGCCGTTAAACACTGGCAAGCACTGACATTACAGATGCTACTACTCCTACTTAATTGTGGTCAGGAATGAGGAGCTAGTCACTCACATGACAGGCGTCTCCCCGTGTTTCAAGGCTCAAATGGTGGGCTCCCTCAAACGCCTCCAAGGACTATAGCTATACTACTCCATTACTTAATGTCGTCATGATGAGAAGAAACCAACAAAACAGTCTGAAAGCAGCAGGTGTACCAGAACCAAAAAAAGAACAATACGTGATTAGTATCATGATTAGCCGGTCGGCGAAAATCAAAATAATTTATCTAATGGTTTATTTGCGCGGAAATACTCCTATACTACTCTAGTTGGATTACGGAGGAGAAAACAAAGGGCCATAGCTGCTGGCTTCGCTAGGTGTGGATTCCCACTAAGCGCGTCGGCGTCGTCGTCGTCGTCTCGTCGGAGTGGAATGGATGCTCTGCACGTTGCGACGGGGCCCTCACTACCATACCATACCATACCATGGAACACAACGCAGCACAAACAGCACAGCACAACGCAGCTATTTTCCTTTTTTTTCTACTAGGGAGCGCAGCTAGCTAGCATCGCTTTCTTTGTTATCGGTGATAATTTCTCCTCACCCTGATAATTTATTCCCTTCATTTTTTCGGTGAGCGCAAAAGAAAACACCGTTCGTTGATGGCTCGCCAAAAAAAAAAGAATCGTAAAAAGAAAAAGCCAATTATACAACATTGGTCATCAATCATCAGAAAATGCGATCAAACGACCCGACGACGTTGTGGAAGGCAGCTCCTCTTCCAGCTGCCAGTTGATCCGTTGGCTGGAGCGTTGGTCCATCACGCGCACACGCAACCAACCAAAGCCATCCCGCGATCGCAGCCGTCCGGTCCAATCACCGCGCCATTATTCTATTCCCGCGCCGCGATTTGGCCTCTCCTGCTCCCCCATATGAACCCCACCCCCCTCAAACCCATGAGCATCCATCCACGCCGCAGCACACACACAGCCCGCCGCGGGCTACCATGCGTACACAGACGGCAATGGCGACCACCAAGACGCCCCTCCTCCTCTTCCTCGCGCTGCTCCTCGTCCCGCACCTCACCGCGGCCACGCCCGGCCACCAGCGCCGGCTGCTCCAGAGCCACGGCGCCGACGACGGCAGCGACGTCTTCGTCGACCCGTCCTACTCCTTCGCCAATCCGCGCCTCCGCGATGCCTACGTGGCGCTGCAGGCCTGGAAGCGCGCCATCCTCTCCGACCCGCGCAACCTCACCGGCTCCTGGTCGGGCCCCGACGTCTGCTCCTACTACGGCGTCTTCTGCGCGCCGTCCCAGGCGGACCATTACATCACCGTCGTCGCCGCCGTCGACCTCAACCACGCCGACCTCGCCGGCCACCTCCCGGAGGCGCTCGGCAGGCTCGCTGACCTCTCCGTCTTCCACGTCAACTCCAACCGCTTCTGCGGCCTCGTCCCGGCCTCCTTCCACGGGATGCACCTGCTCCACGAGCTCGACCTCAGCAACAACCGCTTCGTCGGCGCCTTTCCCGACGTCGTGCTCCGCCTGCCCAGCCTCAGGTACCTCGACCTCCGCTACAACGAGTTCGAGGGCCCCGTGCCCAAAGAGCTCTTCGACCTCCCGCTCGACGCCATCTTCATCAACTCCAACCGCTTCCGCTTCCAGATCCCCGACAACGTCGGCAACTCACCGGCGTCTGTCCTCGTGCTCGCCAACAACGACTTCGGCGGCTGCCTCCCGGCTTCCGTCGCCAACATGTCCGGCACGCTCAATGAGATCATACTCATGAACACCGGGCTAAAGTCGTGCGTCCCCCCGGAGCTCGGCATGCTCACCGCCCTCACCGTGCTCGACGTCAGCCACAACCAGCTCATGGGCGCCATCCCCGCCGAGCTCGCCAACCTCCACAGCATCGAGCAGCTCGACCTTGGTCACAACCGCCTCACCGGCGACGTGCCGGAGGGGATCTGCCACCTGCCGCATCTCCAGAACTTCACCTACTCCTACAACTACATCACCGGCGAGCCGCCGGTGTGCATGCACGTCAAGGCATTGGACGATCGCCGGAACTGCATCCCGAACCGCCCTGACCAGAGGTCAACCGAGCAGTGCCAATTCTTCAACAGCAACCATGTCAACTGCGACGCCTTCAGGTGCAAGAAGTTCGTGTTGCCGTCGCCGCCACCTCCTCCGCCTTCACCACCGCCACCAACCCCATCTCCTCCGCCACCTTCACCACCGCCGCCGTCGCCTCCTCCACCAACCCCGTCTCCTCCACCCCCGTCTCCATCACCCCCACCTCCGTACTACGAGGTCTCACCTGAGGAACGGTACCTTTCGCCGCCACCTCCAGCGTACCAAGAGCCGACAACGCCTCCCCACTACGAGGTGCCAGCTCCCTACTACGAGGTGTCACCGGAGGACCGGTACCACTCACCGCCACCCGCAGCTTACCAAGAGTCTCCACCTCCGCCCTACTACGAGGTGTCACCAGAGGACCGGTACCTATCACCGCCACCGCCAGAGTACGAAGAGCCGACAACACCGCCCCACTACGACCTACCAGCGCCGCCCAACTACGAGGTGTCACCGGAGGACCGGCACCTCTCGCCTCCACCACCGGCGACGTGGAAGATGCCGGCGTACGACTACTCGTCGCCGCCTCCACCGGCTGCCGGGCAGCCATGAAGTTGATTCTTTTCGGGATTTTTTTCCATACATTCTGATCATATACGAGTTTGCTGTGGTGAAACAATGCCGTTAATATCCTTGGTGTGTTCTTCTTCTTCTTCTTCATTCTTCTCTCCTCCCATTAATTTGTTCTTGTTTTTCATTGGTGAATGAAATACTCCTATAGAAGATCGATTCGATAATGAGAAGTTTCATCATTCGATTCCCTGTGGATTCAATGAAATTGTTGTCATCTTGCCGTTGCCAACAACTCGGCAACAACTAATCAATCACTTGACTGGAATAACAGCTAAGCAGAACAAGAATCTGAAGACTCCAAAATGAGTTTGAGCACGGCGGAGCCGTTGTACCATCTGAATAAGCTGCCAACGCATCACGTTCACGATGAGACGGTCCGTCGATTTGTGACGCGTTGCCTGGGAATGCGCACCTGCAGGTGGGCCCGCCCGACATGCGGAGCGCTAGCTGGATGGGACTTTTTCCACCGCCAGCTCAAGGTCAAGCAATCCTTGACGCTCAGCCGCTCAGCCTCTCTCTGCAAAAGGAAAAAAAATATGGCTCCTCAAAATGGATGCGCCTGTATAACTTAACCTTGCCTCTTGACTTTACCCACGTCTTGCGGGGACTCGCTAAACTATTGCATCCTGCGTCAACACCAACGTGCATGCGACTACTCCATGGTACCACTAACAAGTTTTTTTTTCTTTTTTGACGGGGGTACCAGTAACAAGTTGAATGTGTGCATTTTTTTTCGGGAATCATAGAGCTTTATTCAATCATTTCTAGCTCCAGCGCGATCAGCCATCAGGCTCGTCACGAGGAAACACATAGGTGCGCTGAGTTGTTGGCTTGTCTCATTACATATTGAACAACAAAACTAAGAAAAGTTGAGGCTAGCCCTTCAATTTCGAGAAGAATGGGCGCTATAACAGAGCGCGAAAATTGTCACGAGTTCCAGAGTTGTACCAACTCCAAGCAATCTACTTCAAACACCACTCGCGGAAAACCCCAAAGTTTACCGAAAATTACTCTGTCACGTAGAGCCAGAGCATCTGCAATGAGCGGATCCGTGACATTAAGGTGCGCCTTACTCCAGGCAGCAACAAAGGCGGAGGGTTCTTGCTAGACCCTCCGGTCCACTTTTGTTTTCAGTCAGCGAGACGCTTGCATCCGTGTTTATTTTTGTCCATTCTGGGTCAGGCGGTCTCCAACCATAACCAGGCAGAATCCTGGTATGTTCAACTGGGAGCTCTAGCAGCATTAGAGCTTCCTTGATTCGCTTCAAGGACTGGCTGAGATTCAGACTCTCTCTGTCATGTGTTATGTTGTTGTGTGAAGTCCATATTGCCCACATGACTGTGATGATCTTTGCCCGGTCTCCCTCATTGAAGCTGTATCACACATAATATCCTTGCACCATGTACTCGGATGTAGCTGTGGCAATTTGACATTGAGCCATTTCCTAGCTTCTGTCCAGAAGCTTTGAGCATGGGAGCATTTGATGAATGCATGCACCATGTCTTCGTCTGCACCCTTGCAAATTTTGCATCGGGCCATAGTAGCAATGTGTCTATGCCTTAGTGCAGATTCCACTGGCAGAATGCCGCAGAGGACTTGCCACCAGAAGACACGGACGTTGGGTAGCACTTTGAGCTTCCAAAGGCGAGTCCATAACCGTTTGTCATTCTCTGATGTTTCAGTGATCACCCCTTCATCTAGAGCTAAATGCTCGTTGTGAGTCATAAGAGCACGATACGCGGAGTTGAATGTGTGCATTGGACGTAGGGAAACGGCCACGGTTACCCTCGCCCCCCAAATCGCCCGTATATGTCGGGACACGGTTGTCCGCCGTCCAACACCGACTCCCATCGGTCTGCGGAGGGGAGGGTGGGGTGCACTGCGGGAGTCCAGACACGACTCAGGTAGGACTCTGACACCCCCGGCTCACCTAGAACCGAGGCAAAGCCCGCGCTTTTGTTACTGTCCGTGGCAAAAAAATCCTCCACACTCATCTTTCATCCCGCCGCTCTTCACCCAGTTCCCACCCTTTTTGCCGCCGCAGACGCATGGACCCGCATGAGAAACTGTCGGAGATGGCGGTGGTGGAGGATCCGGCGATCACGCTCGCTCGAAAGATCAACTAGGAGACACGACAAAATCGCCGCCTCAAAGTGAAGGTAAAGGCTGCGCCACTCAAGAAGCAGCAGGCCGGCGGAGGCGGAGGTAGAGGTCGTGGTGGTGGACGAGGAGGCGATGGTCGTGGTGGAGGTGGCAGACGCAGGGCCCCGCTACCGTGGCCAACCATGCACATCGCCATGGCCGAATCATTACAAGGCTCCGTACTACTACGCCTCAAAGCAGCTCGGAACGCAGTCCCACACACTCACCGACGGGCAAGTGTCCTTCATCGTCAACGTCAACGCGACACCGTTACTGTTGGATGTTGGGTTCTGGCAGACCCTTAAGGTTCGAACTCTGGGGTGCGCACGAAGATCTCTTCCCTACCGATCTACGTCCGATCGTCTCGTGAGATCTAAGCTAAAAACGATGAACAACAAGAGGGACACAAGATTTATACTGGTCCGGGCCACCGTCGTGGTGTAATACCCTACTCCAGTGTGTGGTGTGGTGGATTGCCTCAGGGGCTGATGATGAACAGTACAAGGGAAGAACAGCCTCGCAAGAGGTGTTCTTGAGCTGGTACGATGAACTGCTTGGGTGAGTTCGATCGCCTCTCTCTCTAATGAGCACTCGATGAACCCCCCTTTCTCTGTGGTGGCTAGTCCTATTTATAGAGGCCCTGGTCCTCTTCCCAAATATTGAGCGGGAAGGGCGCCAACAACGGCCATTTCGAAAGGGAACATCTAGTACAAGTTATCCTGACTAAAGTTGGTCTTCGGCTGCCAAAAGTACTGGCGATGACGCCGTCTGGGGCTCCACGGTGACCTCCATCCTGCCGCTCTGCTGGTCTTGGTCTCGTTGCATTGAAACGACAACCTTTGCCTGATGCCTCGGTATTCCACGCCTTTGCTTGCCCCCTTTACACCAAAGAGGAAACAAGGACACTGCGCAGGCTGACGCCCGCCTGGTCTCAATCGTCATGGCTTGCGTCATGAGCACCTCGCGAGGTACCCTGCCTTGATCTCTCCGCCTCCTCGCGAGCCTGCCTAGCGAGGCCGTTCCTGAGGAAGCCTTGTGTCGTCCGCCCCGCGAGTCTTGGCCCCTCGCGAGGGTCTTAAGTCTTGTGCCGACAAAGATGGGCCGTACTGGGCCACCACTTGAGCCACGCCGCAGGCCGCAGGCAGGCAAGTCTACGGACCCTCGTTCCCAGAACGCAGACAGTAGCCCCCGGGCCGAAGGCGCGCTCAAACTTGGCTTAGCGGAGAAGCGAAGGGGCAAGTGCGAAGCACCGCAGGCCGCGGCCTTGGGCGCCGCGTGGCGGTTGATTGGACGTGGGTGTCTCTGCTTCCCCATGCCGTCTCGGTAACTGCTCGACTTGACAAGTCCCTGCATGCAGAAACGGGTCATCATGACCTACGATCATGGAGGCCGATGGTTGGCTTCCCCTGGCTATAAAGGCAGGAGAGCGCAAGCCTCCGTTGTATATCTTCCTCCTCGCTTCCTTCATTCTCCCCATCCCAGCTACTTGCTATCTCCCATGGCACCACCGAAGAGGTTCTCGGCCGCAGAGAAGGGAAAGGCTCATCGGGGAACTTCCGGCCGGCGCTCCTGGCGGCCTCTGGCTTCAAGCGGACGGTTGCTGCAGCAGGGCCTCCTGGGCTTCGCTGGAGATCTCCGTCGCCGGGAATGTGGTCCTGACCCGAGGCTGGCAAACATTTGCCCGCGCGCGTGGCCTCAGCCAGCGGTGTACCCTGCATTTTAAGTTTGATGGCGACGCCACCCTCTACGTGAGGGTGTTCGGAGAGGACGACCACCGCACTGGGTGCTGCCCCGAAGACGATGACGGCGGGCAGGTACTCAGCCTCGGCGACGGTCGGGATGAAGATGAAGGCAGGTGCATGGTCGACGGCGTTCGTGGTTCGCCAAGCTTCGGCGGCTCCCCCTCGGACAACAGCTCCTCCAGTTGTGGCCATGACCAGCCTCCGCGCCGTCACGCTTTCCTTGAGGGAGGTAGCGTGTCAGTCCGCCGTCGTGTCTCGGTGAAGCGCGAGGAGGAGTCTGACTGAGCTCCGGAGGCAGTACGAGCCCTCGCCGCGAGTTGGTGCCGAGCGAGCCATGCCTATTTTGTTTTTCTCCCTTCCTTGCGCAAAGAGAGAGTAGTGTAGGGCCCCGCCGGGGCGTGCTGGACTGTTGCCATTAACTAT